>NC_030678.2:152595990-152899601 GCF_000004195.4 Xenopus tropicalis | reverse complement strand
GGTGCAGTAAATTTTTAATAGCAGCTAGTATTGGTGGGTGGGGTGAGAAGAACATTTGAAAGCAATCTGAATCTCCCACCCAGTCCCTAGTGTGGCTTCCTTGCTTCTAAACTAATTCTAGCAGTATGCGCTAGGCTAGGGCACCAATTGTCTAGAGGCAGCTAGCCATCCTAAGCCTGCATAGGCCTACATAAATGAATGGGCCAATAAAGGCTATTTTGTATAGCCCCTTTCCATAAACTACTAAAAAACACCCTTAATTAGAAAACTGATGATGAAGAGCTCTTAAATGACTTATTCTGTAAGGCAGCTGGGACCCAAAAGAAATTTAAATATTAAATAAACCCCATAGGATTGTTTTGCATCCAGTAAGGATTAATTTTATCTTAGTTGGGATCAAGTACAAGGTTCTGTTTTATTATTACAGAGAAAAAAGAAATAATTTAAAAAAAATTAGAATGATTTGCTTATAATGGAGTCTATGGGAGATGGCCTTTCCGTAATTTGGAACTTTCTGGATAACAGGTTTCCGGATAAGGAATCCCATACCTGTACAAGTAAAGTTTAGCCTTCTGTGCAAAGACAGATGGGGCAATTAGTTGCTGCAATTTTTTTTTTAAAACCCCAGTCACGGTGACTAATCGCAGCAACTACCGTACGGTTCGCTTTGCTGATTTGTTGCTGCAAATGGATTTTAAAAATCGCGGTGACTAAACGCCCGTCTGTCCATCACTATTGTACGACCAAGCTTATCATAAAACGATCGTTTAAAAGTACGATTTGTCCATCAATGAAAATGACCTTTTCAAGCGATATTGTCTAGTTGAAGCTAGGAAACTGCCTGCATGGTCCTGCAAACAATTGGACAATGGTAATGTTAATGGTAAAAATTTTTAAACCTTCTCCCACCAGATCAGGGACTGTATTGACTCATTGATGCAATCCAACAGCCCCCATGCCAAATGATCGAATTAGCCTAATATCGCCCCGACCTTGCCAAAACGAGCAGATCTCAACCTTTATGGCCACCTTTAGGCCCCTGGCACACAAAATGCCCCTTCACTTGTCACTGCTCCTTACCGTCAATCAAGTGAATAACAATCGTACAAGGAGCAAATACAGACGGACCTTATGCCAAGTCGGAATGAACTGTGATAAGTGGAAAGGGAGGTCAGCATTTTGACCAGGACTGTTCCTGCCTGAGGTAAGAGCCAGAAATACACCAAATGCCTTAATCAAAAATTAAGTAAAACCACACAATACCAGATTGTACAGGAAGAAAAAGTAGTACAGGTATTGGACCTATTATCCAGAATGCTTGGGACCTGGGGGTTTCTGGATAAGAGATATTTTCATAATCTGGGTCTCCATACCTTAAGGCTACTAAAAATTTTTTACACATTTAATAAACCCAATAGAATTGTTTTGCCTCCAATAAGGATTAATTATATCTTAGTTGGGATCAAGTACAAGGTACTGTTTTATTATTACAGAGAAAAGGGAATCATTTAACCATTAAATAAACCCAATAGGGCTGTTCTGCCCCCAATAAGGGGTAATTATATCTTAGTTGGGATCAAGTACAAGTACTGTTTTATTATTACAGAGAAAAGGGAATCATTTAACCATTAAATAAACCCAATAGGGCTGTTCTGCCCCAATAAGGGGTAATTATATCTTAGTTGGGATCAAGTACAGGTACTGTTTTATTATTACAGAGAAAAGGGAATCATTTAACCATTAAATAAACCCAATAGGGCGGTTCTGCCCCCAATAAGGGGTAATTATATCTTAGTTGGGATCAAGTACAGGTACTGTTTTATTATTACAGAGAAAAGGGAATCATTTAACCATTAAATAAACCCAATAGGGCTGTTCTGCCCCCAATAAGGGGTAATTATATCTTAGTTGGGATCAAGTACAAGGTACTGTTTTATTATTACAGAGAAAAGGGAATCATTTAACCATTAAATAAACCCAATAGGGCTGTTCTGCCCCCAATAAGGGGTAATTATATCTTAGTTGGGATCAAGTACAGGTACTGTTTTATTATTACAGAGAAAAGGGAATCATTTAACCATTAAATAAACCCAATAGGGCTGTTCTGCCCCAATAAGGGGTAATTATATCTTAGTTGGGATCAAGTACAAGGTACTGTTTTATTATTACAGAGAAAAGGGAATCATTTAACCATTAAATAAACCCAATAGGGCTGTTCTGCCCCAATAAGGGGTAATTATATCTTAGTTGGGATCAAGTACAAGGTACTGTTTTATTATTACAGAGAAAAAGGAAATTAATTTTAAAAATTAGAATTATTTGCTTATAATGGAGACAAAAGAGCCTTTCTGTAACTTGTAGCTTTCTGGATAACGGGTTTCCAGATTACTATACCTGTAAAAACAGTGGGAAAATAGTCAATTTGTGAATCTCTTCTGATAGCTCATTATAAATATTTTGCCAGTTTCCCAAGGCCCTCAAAGATTCTCTCTCTACAGAATAAATTCATCAAACGGAAATCAGTTAGCCATGGGCTGCAAGGTGTAATGGGATATGTATTAATAAGTGGGAATTGCTGACTTTCTAACTATGGGTTCCTGGATCAAAGCAAAGCACAGACCTTGACATTGGTAGCTTAACATTCAAGGACATTTAAAAGAACCATAATATTCATCAAAGGGAACTGGATGAAGGTACATGCCAGCATCTGTCGTATGCAATCAATTATTTCAGGACATAAAAACCGAGATATATGAAACAGTGACTGGCACGGCCTGCAACCTATAAACTCATTACCCCCAGTATCACAATAATAATCAGCTGCTTGTGAATTATACCCCCAAACCACCTATCACAAGAAACCACCAGAGAAGTTAAAAGCAATAGGATAATAGAAACAGAGCAAATATACGACAATGGCTTCTCAGATACAGCACTAGACTATAATATTTGGTAAGGGCAACAGCTTGCACCAGATGCAGCCCTATCATATGTATGTGGGTGGTATGAGCTAAACAAACTGGGAAACAAACACTTGGAATTCATACCAATAAGCTGCTGGTGATGCTGACACCCACCTCTATGACCACAGCTTTTTTATATAGCACCAATGTATTACAGCACTTTTACATTATTCACAATCTATGGTTCTTATACACTCACTCAGGGTTGGAATGGGACAGCAAGACCCCAGGAAAAAATCTGGTGGGTTCCGCTGACCCAAGCCTGCTCCCTGCCGGCAACTGTGGGCCCTCCCTACACCACCCATGATTACAGGAGCAATGGGAACAAAACGTGTGCATGGCTGCGCTTGGGCGGGCAGGTTGGCATTATGCTTGATCTCTAGAAGAGCTTGTGACTGGGGGGTTCACGACTGGCGTGGCAGCACTGGTGGGCCTCAGACACCCTAGCCTGACACTGTACTAGGAACAATTTTATCAGGAGCCAATTAACTTGCCTTTATATATTGGAATGTGGGAGAAAACTGGCATACTGTGAGGGAACTTCTCCTTGCAGAAATTGCCCTAGCTGGAATTGAACTTGGGACACTATGGCAGCTCCCTGTAGGTTTGGGCCCAAGCCTGTAATTTACCAGCCCACTACTCCAATCAAGCTTATTGCCTGCTCTGTCAGCCCCTACACTTGCTGAGCTATGTCATACCCCTGTAATGTCACTTAGCATCTCATTGCACCAAACCACCAAAATATAAACAAACAGCTGCCACTAAAGTTTTAGCATTGCCCTCTTTGGGGCTGAATAACAGGGTAAAATACCCTGTCTGGGGCCTAATAATACATCATTATTACTACAATACCAAAGCTCTTGTTAAACTACAACATTGCAAACCCCACAGCTGTTGGAAGGAAGGTGGGAACAGCTGCAGTTCTGCAGGCTAGACAGCCCTGATCTCTGGGAAACTCAATGGAGTTCCATTACTTTGTCACTGCATATAATGGCCCCCACAATACACCGGGCTTGCCCAGCTCTGGCCCCTTCCTAATTAACCCCATCTGTGCCAAGTGCCCGAATGAGTAAAGCACAATGGCCCCTATAGCTGTATAGGTGTATGGCTCCCCTCAGCTTCCAATCAGTGGAGCCCCAGTGTAGGAATGCGCCCCATTGCAGCTGTGCAGCCTGCGCTCTCACACACTCCCCGGCAGCAGGCAGCGACCCAGCCGCAGTCACCTTGCCCTCCTGCAGCATGAAGGTTAGTCGCTGCGATCTGTCGCTGCCGGCCAATGCTGGGACTAGTCACTGACCTGCCAGCCGCTTCTCTCGGACGTTTTTCCACAGCAGGTCCCACGCTTTGCTGGTGGAGTCCTTTAACTGTTCGCTCAGGGACCTCCGCAGCAGGAATTTGGCGGATCTCTTTTTGCCGCTCATTGTAAATCCCCCAGCATGGCGGAGCGGCCCCCCAGCTGCTCATACACAGCAGGACCGCAATGGGATAGTAGGAAAGTCCCAGGAGTATCCCTGCAGCAGCGCTTAGCGGCGTCCCGTTCCCACAGAGCTGCTCCCAGCCATAGGCACATAGTAGTCCCACTGTACCAGTCCCCACTCCATCACCTCCTGCTGCTGCTGCGACTTTCCCACTAGCAGCTCTGCCCTCCCCTGTCTCCTGTCTGTCCTGCTCCCAGCAGCTCTCCCCTCTCTGGAATAAGATATGAAATCCTGCACCAGATGTTCAGCAATTCAAATTTCCTCTCTGATTCCATGTCATAATACAGGCAGCCCTTGTCTGCCCTTCATTTACCTTGCCAGCCCCATGCCTTTCATCTATTGACTTAGCCTATCTCTCCAGGCAGCAGAAGTAGAGGTCACTGGGCTATTATTAGCTGGAACCAGCCCATTGCAAAGAAAGAATTAATCAACTTGAGGCTGGGAAGTGTAGTTCTACAAGATTTAGAGGACTATTATTATTATTAACATTTATTTATAAAGCGCTATTGGTTTGAACTCTAGGGGGCTGATTTACTAACCCACGAATCCGACCCGAATTGGAAAAGTTCCGACTTGAAAACGAACATTTTGCGACTTTTTCGTATGTTTTGCGATTTTTTCGGCGTCTTTACGAATTTTTCGTTACCAATACGATTTTTGCGCAAAAACGCGAGTTTTTCGTAGCCTTTACGAAAGTTGCGTAAAATCTTGCGATTTTTCCGTAGCGTTAAAACTTACGCGAAAAGTTGCGCCTTTTTCGTAGCGTTAAAACTTAAAAGGTGCGAAGTTTCGCGTAAGTTTTAACGCTACGAAAAAAGCGCAACTTTTTGCGCAAGTTTTAACGCTACGAAAAATCGCAAGATTTTACGCAACTTTCGTAATGGCTACGAAAAACTCGCGTTTTTACGCAAAAATCGTATTGGTAACGAAAAATTCATAAAGACGCCGAAAAATCGCAAAAATACGAAAAAATCGCAAAATACCAATCTTTACGAAAAAAACGCAATCGGACTCATTTCGACCCGTTCGTGGGTTAGTAAATCAGCCCCTAGGTATACACTTAAAAACAATGGAGTGGTAACTTTTTCAACCATTTAATCGCCTGTTCTGGCCCAATTCAAAGATGGGCTGGGGCAGGGATCCCCAACCCTTTTTTTACCTGTGAGCAACATTTCAATGAAAAAAAGCTGGGGAGCAACACAAGCACAAAAGCTTTCCTAGTAGGTGACCAGTAAGGGCTCAGATTGGCTAATCAGTAGCCCAATGTAGACTGGCAGACTACTAAAGGCTCTGTTTGGTAGTACCCATGGTCTTTATGCCTTTAAAACTTGTCTTTAAGCCAGAAATTCAAAAATGGGCACCAACTTTGAGGCCCCTGGGAGCAACATCAAAGGGGTTGGGGAGCAACATGTTGCCCATAAACCACTGGTTGGGGATCACAGGGCTAGGGCATCCCATTTAAAGCCCTATAGATGTTATAGAATACAATTCCCATTCTCCCATTAGCTGCATAGGTGGAATTATACTGTGAAGTGTAGTGAAGGAAAGCAATATAGAGGTCATTTACTATGACCCCAGATGCAAATTCCAGAGAACCAAGGGGTTCAAAAGCTGCACAATTCTGACAGGTGTCTCTATGGTACTGATCCCCAACCAGTGGTTCATAAGCAACATGTTGCTCCCCAACCCCTTGGATGTTGCTCCCAGTGGGCTCAAAGCAGGTGCTCATGTTTACATTTCTGGCTTGGAGACAAGTTTTGAAAGCACTGAGACACAGTTTTAGTCCAAGCAGAGCCTCCTGCAGGCCAGCAGCCTACATATAGTGCATATTGGTCCTTAAATCATCCCTGTTCTCACTTCTGTGCTTCATTTTCTTTATGGACCTTTTCATTTTAGTGGCCATTGGTTAAAGTTGGAAATGTATATATTATAGCCCACCAGCAAAGGCGGGAGCTAAGGAGATGCTTATTTAGGCAACAAAAGCCCGGGCCTTAGGTGACATACGGAGCAATGGGGACTGGACACGCACCACGTCCTCTCCCCACTGCTCTGTATGTGAGTTAAATGCATGCACATATGCTGGAGAGGGGCAGGGAATGGGGGCCGCCTTGGGGCACCCTGATAACAAATCCGGCCCTAAATGTGGATATAAATCCGTTACTAGGTTACACCCCAGTCTGCAAAGACACCCTATGCTGACTATAATGTCAGCCGCACAATTTAATTCAGGCCTGTAAATCTAGACAATAGTTTTTACCCAGGCAGCCCTTCCAAAAACTGACTGTCCGGGTGAAAACTAGATAGGTGGCAATTATAGGGTCAGCAGGAAAATGGGAACTATTCCTATCCCCAGCTATATTATTGCTCCCACAGCTCGCCCCCCAGCCATACTGCATCTAAGTGGGACAGACTTCATTCCCCACAATTCCCATTTCTGAGACACTCACTAGCTCAATGCCTGACAAAAACCAAAAACAAAAGGGTCCCTATAGCCAAAGTTTAAGGTCATTTACAGAAGCCACAAGCAAAAACCACACCGGCACGACATATAGGAGCCTTTTAGCTGTATGACACTGCTAAGTGTTCTCTCCATTTATTCTCTCAAAAAGAATTTGTAAAATGTGTGCGTTTCCCACAAAATAATTCCATTATTTAAAGTAGAGGAAGCAGTCACACTGATATGAACAGAACATGTCGTGACTGGAGATAAAATCCTTATTCATCCCAGTGTGAAGACAGGGGTTTGGCAGAGATCAGCGGAGTTGTAGATCAGCAGATGGATTCACTCATGGGATTGTGTTGGGGTTACAAGTTACAAACATCCAATTAATAAACTGGCTCCTATGCACATCAGAGTATCAGGCCATCCAACATGTTTGGTGACTACAATGATCATATCCAACTATGTAATGATTGTGCCCAAACCCCACCCTTGCCTGATTTATACATTTGAGTGACTCCCAGAAAACCCCACAGGTCTCCATCATACATAAGGCTATCTATAAGAATGCTTGCAGGCCTAAGTGCCCAATATTGGCTACCATGGCTATAAGATGAGACCTGTGTGATTTTTTTTAGGCTAAAGGAGGCCCAGTTTGCAGGTCTGATTAACAAGCTGATATTTGTGTCACAGCAACTGACCTGTGCAAGAATTTCCTTAAGCAGATGTATATATGCCTATTTGTTTCAGATATTTGCTTAACATAATAAGACTGTGGTAAAATGGAAGGTACAGGAGATTTCTGGGGAGAGGGTGTGTGCAAATTGAATTTCTCTGTTATCATGGCAAAAATGAACCGGCAACCGGTGATCTCCAACCAGTGGCTCACCAGTCCCTTTGATGTTGCTCCCAACCTTAAAGCAGGTGCTTATTTTTGAATTCCTGGCTTGGAAGCAAATTTAAAACACTTAAAAACTAGGTGTACTGCCAAACAGAACCTCTTGGAGGCTGCCAGTCCACATAGCGGCTACCAAATAGCCAATCACAGCCCATATTTGGCACACTTGAGAACTTTTTTTATGCTTGTGGTCCCCAACTCTTTTTACATTTCAATGTGGGACGGGGGGCTTAAAAGGTTGGGGACCCCTGCAGTAGACTAAGCAACACATGGAACATCCAGCCAGTAGGAGAGAGCTTCCCAAGGCACGCATCTACACAGACTCCATATTTTATCACATATTTGGGGAAAGCCCTCTGCAAAATAGGCTCATTTAATTACTGTGAGTTTTCCAATAATAAGGCTAGTCCATCATGCTCTGCTGGGACCACTTATCCAGTGGATAGTGAATTGGCATAGATCAGGTTTGATAGTGGAATGAGGTAGTCAGCTATTCCCGAGAGGCACAGTCTGGTTCCCCACAATAACTTTGCCATTGTAGCCGTTTAGTGCATGAAGGCACAAGTCATTTGAGAAATACATATCCTGAAGCAGTAGGTTTGGTGCGAGAAATTACATTTTCCTGAAAGACAGTGCTTTCCAGCGTGCATTGTTCATTGTATGGGAGAGCAAGTGAATGATTAATTGCATGTCAGAGTGAATTACAGAGCTACGCAGGTCACAGTTAGTTTAGAATCCAACCAGCTCTTATTGATGCACAATAAAATGATCGCTTATATCTGTCTCTTCATAAAAGAGATTATATCTAGAGAACTCTTGCAATCTGTTTTTCCACATACAGAATTTACTGGCATCCATTCTATTTTTCCAGGGTTCTGTTTACAGTGTCAGGAGCATCTGGCCTTTGTCAAGGAATAACAAGGGAACGGGAGGATGCCCTATTACCGACTGATGGACTGATTTACGTCAGTACTGTTCGACAAGCCTATTTGGTCGCAGTATTGTACAACCAAAGCAAATATGGTTTATAACCAAGTTAGCCTGCTTACACTTACACTGCCCTAGCTTATGTTTAAACAGGAGTGGAAATTTCCTACAGTGGTACTGCTAGAAGTAGAAGCCATGTTGTCGTGCCAAGAGGTATGTTATCGGGCACACTGATGGATATCTTATAATTGCCTTTATGTGAAGCGACATAAATATGCAGAGAATAAATGCTTTGTAATCTCTGTATAATTACTGGGGGTGCCAAGTACAGAACAGTACAGCCATTAGCAAATAAGTTCTCTACCTGGACACCAGAACAATATGGCTGTACATGTTTTTTCTCTTTGATATACTCTATAACACAGAATTTAAATCAGTTGGTCAATGTTGTCTGCCCATTAAGTGCATTGTTAATTTATTTTAAGACCCCAGTTTGTTATAAAATGATTGTAAATTGCAACTTGGTGGTACTAAATGAATAAATGATGATGATAATATCCTATGTATACTTCATGAGTTAGTCCCCACCATAAGCTTTCTTGTCAGCAATGTCAGACTGGCCCATTGGGACACCAGGAAAACACCCAGTGGGCCCAGGTGTGGGTGGGCCCTCCTGCTCATCTAGCCATTTGCCTTTGTCTGTACCATGGCCATTCCCATTTTTTATATCAGTGATCCCCAACCAGTAGCTCAGGGGCAACATGTTGCTCACCAACCCCTTGGATGTTGCTCTCAGTGCCCCCAAACCAGGGAGTTATTTTTGAATTCCTGACTTGGGGGCAAGTTTTGGTTGAATACAAACAAGATTTACTACCAAATAAAGCCCCTGTAAGCTGATAGGGTGCATAGAGGCTGCCTAATAGCCAATCACAGCCCTTATTTGGCTCCTCCATGAACTTTTATGGTGCTTGTGTTGATCTCCAAGTCTTTTTACATTTGACTGTGGCTCACGAGTAAGAAAGGTTGAGGATCCCTGTTCTATATGATAACAAAAAGAAGAAATGGAGGGAAGAATAAATGAAGCATGTAAGAAAAAGCAAATTAAGAAAGAAGGAAAAATAGATTGGAGAGTGGGCAAGTGGTCAAAGTTTCTGGTGGGCCCCTGGCACCACAGCCTCCTTGCTTCATACTGCACATGTGTTTCATTCCCTCCCCCCTCCCCTCTGCCAGATCCGCTTCTGATTGGCTGGTGGGCATGTGTAGCTCAGAACAGGAGACAGGATCAAGTTACACACATGCTCAGAGAATAGGAAGGCCGCCGCTGGCACCTACAGGAAGGGGAGAGAGATTTCAGTGATGTCACTGTAGTCTTCACACTGCTGTAGGCTGCCAGCACCATATCTCAGAGAAGCAAGCAGGGATCTGGGAATTTAGATATGCAGTAAGTACTTAAAAAGAATGCCTTTAGACTTACTTTTAATTTATATTAACCTTTCATTGTCCTTTAACCTGATCCAGATACTGGAAAGAAAAAAGTCAAGAGACCAATGTCCCCCCCAACACAATATGATTGTGTGTATAATGGGTTCCGACCCTAGGCTTGGCTGAATCAAGGGTCTTACTTGCTCCTAGCTTTCAGGAAAGATTTCTGCCAAGTAAGTGAGTGTTGTACCCGTTAAATCCAAATAAGTGCTAAGTTGTTAAACTAGAAAAAAATTATTTATTGGAACCCAAAATCAATTTTAATCAGTGATAGTTATCCAGCATCAATGTCCATCTGATTTTACCGTGAATTTCTCGGTAAAAGTTTATAGTACCAGGAAAATTGTTATTTTCTATTCTACCTCTATGCAGGATAGTCACATTGATACCAGCTTTGGACGTGGGCACCCCTTGCATCACTCAGGGCTTCTGAGCTCTTTATAGGCTTTTATAATGGATCCAGAGCTGCCCTTGTGCTGCCACTCCTTCTGACTCAAGACTATTAAATCCTGCTGACAGCTACTGTAACCTTGTCACTCCAAGTTTAATGTGAAAAGGCACCATTTTGGCGTAGGTCTCCCAGCACTCCATATTGTCTGGAGTCTGTAGGTCTCAGGACATTCAGCCTGTCTTCTCTCTGCTTAATCTGATCTCTCTTCCCAGAAACAGAGCTTCCTTATATAGAATAAGCAATTCAGTTGACAGACCCTTGACTCTGAGTGAATCATGGCAATCGGTAGTGTGTAAATTGGTCATTCCCATAAGGAGGAACTAAAGACTTGGAAAATATTCAATATATGTATGCAAAATATATGTTTTTAAGAAAATGTTCTTCCCTAGTTCCTGCTGCTATCCCATGAACATTGTAGGGCCAGTGGTTCCTTATGCATATGGCCACATCAAGCTGATGCCTACTGCTTAGGAAGTAGTGATTGGGGCACGGCTGCCATGAAGCAAGTTGAGAACCTTGGCTCTTCCACTCTCTGCACTAGCATTGCAACCCCCCAGAGATTTGCTCCGACTCTTATTTTGTGATTGCAGATGTGTAAGGGGTGCAGCACCAGGAAGGCTGCCTCAGGGTGGGCTGGGAGTCAAAATGCCCCTGGTAGTGATTTGCAGGTCGGCCACAAACCTATGTGCAGCTGGGTGGCATCATTAAGGCTGCCTTAATGATTTGCGGCAAATTTGTAATCACCTATTGTTCTGCCCCCGGCCCACCCCCAACTCCTGCTCACAGGTATACCTCTCTTTAGCACTGCCCCTTCTGCCTCATTGCTCCACCCCTTTTGCATCATTATCCAGCCCGTTTTGCAAAAAAACCCACCCCTGGATAATGTGGCAACCCTTCCCTTCAGTGAGGAGCAGACGTGGGTATATATATATTGTTGCGGTGGACCAGGTCAGTCTGGGGTTGAGTTAGGGCAGGTTAGGGTTGGCAGGGCCATAAAACCTTAGCCCGCTTATCACTAATAGGAGGCCATTGCTCTCACTCATCTTTTCAATTATTGCAAGTACTTAGTCCTCTTCTGCTGCTGATTATGATAACTCTTCATGGTACAAGTTTTATCTTGGCACAAGAATGCGACCTATGAAATGTATATCATAATTAATAAAACTATATGCCATCGAAGAATTACATTTTAAAAACTGTCAGTGAAACACTGACACGGGTGAAAAATGGAAAGCAAATCCCTCTCTATACTCTGTCATATGTGTCATACCTTTAGAGCCTGACAAGCAGAAAAGAATGAGTGCTTTTAACAAGGAAGATAAGTCATATGAACAGGAGCACTCTCATCATCCTTTCCCTAAAATATGTGCTGACATTTTTAGACTTGCACATACCACATTTTCTTCCATAAACACATGTATGATATGGTTAGAAGGTTTTGCATCAGGTTACAAGGATTAATGCACCAAAATAAAAGGCCAAATGTAGCATTTACCTCTAGATATACAGATACTGAGGTATACAGGTATACAGATATACAGATCAAATGAAAAATAATGCTTTCACTGTGCTTGAACACCATGTTTTGTAAAGTAAGGTAGCTTGGGACATAAATTGATTGTGCTTCCTTTGAAAATAGTAACCAAATGTTATTATCGTAATTTACAAATGTAAGCACAAATGCGGTGCTTTAAAATGAACATAATGGAAAGCCCATATTGATATGCACTCCTGCACGCGTGATTGAAACTATGTCCCTCCTGACAGTTCAGATGAATGCTACACAACTGCACCCATTGACGCTGGGAAACACTGGAGCTTCTGCTTCTTGCATCAATAGGTGCAACAGAAATGTGTCTCCAGCAGGTTCAATAAAAACACCATTATGAAGCACTTCAGAAGTGACGCAACCCCCAGTCTGAAAATGCTAGGCACAAACTTCATCCAGTTAGCATCAAAACACAATCACAATTGCATCACTTTTGACACATCAGCCACAATAGCGGCATTCCTCAACTCAGAGTGCTGCCACAATCATGTTGGAATTATGTATGTATGTATGTATAACTTTATTTATAAAGCGCCACAAGGGTACTCAGCGCTGTACAATCTTACAGAATACAAAATTACACACAGGGAGGACAAGTGATATAATAAATATATATATATATATATATATATATATATTTATTATATCACTTGTCCTCCCTGTGTGTAATTTATATATATATATATATATATATATATAAATACACAGGGAAAAAGTGCCATGTGGTATGAGACACAGTAGGAAGGAGGTCCCTGCCCCGTAGAGCTTACAATCTAAGTGGTTAGGTAACATACAGGCACAAACTGGAAGGTAAGAGTGCATCAGGTATGGGCATTTGCCCTTAAGCGCAGGACTGGGCAAAATAATGTTTTAGTGCTCCAGAAGGTAACAGCTGAGTTTTTTCTTAAAGAGAGTGGGTGAGTTTTCCCTACGGAGGGATTCAGGGATAGAGTTCCAGAGGTAAGGAGCAGCAAGATAGAAAGGTTTAAGACGAGAGAGCGCAATGGGTGTGGATGTGGATGTAAAGAGACAGAGGCTGAGAGGAGCGGAGGAGACACCAGGAACATGCAGGGAGACCAGTGAAGGAATGTAGTGAGGAGCAGAGGAGTGAAGGGCTTTGAATGTTAGTAGAAGGATTTTGTAAGCTATCCTTTGCTTAACAGGCAGCCATGCTAGAGAGCTTAAGTGAGGCTGAACAGGTTCCCTCTTAGGAGACAGCAGGAGGATCCTGGCAGCAGAGTTTAAAATTGATTGCAGGGGAGAGAGGTGGGAGGCCGGTTAGTAGGAGATTGCAGTAATCTAAGCGGGAAAGTATAAAGGCATGTAATAGTGTTTTAGCTGTTAACTTGTGAAAGAAAGGGGCGTATCTTGGCAATATTGCGGAGGAAAAAACGGCAGGTTTTGGCAGTGTTATTAATATGGTTAGAGAAGGAGAGGGACTGGTCAAAGATAACCCCAAGGCAGCGTGCAGAATTTACAGGGTTTATGGCATCAATAGTAATGGTGAAATGAGGAGAAGGGCCAGGTTTGGGCAGGAAGACCATGAGCTCGGTTTGAGCTGGCGTTGGTTCATCCAGGAGGAGATAGCCAGGAGGCAGTTAGCAATCTGGGTTTGAACATTAGTGGTTAGTGCAGGGGTGTCTAAATATATCTGGATGTCTTCTGGTGAAAAATGCTGCGTTATGGATACAAAACCTGCCTGTTTGTGTCTAAAACTGCACTGCACTTGCTGAAATCGACTTTCTTTATCTCTTAATGAGACAAATGTCTTGCTTGCCAAAGTGCCCACAATAATCCTGGGTGCTGTTGCCTCTATGGTTGATTTTCTACATATCTTAATAATGCACAAGAGCCATAAATATCCTGTAAATTAAATCCTTATAAATGGTGCGTAGTCATTTGTGTCTGATTTAGTCACCTGTGTATTATGAAAAGTAATATACAACCTCTTATAATATATATAGAATATTAGAGTTCTTTGACCTGTATTAAAACACTCGCCTTGAAACTCCATGTTGACTTTTTATATTCTTATATTTTACAATAGGGAGTACATTATTCCCTATATAATACATTATTCATACCTCAGTGGTCATTTATCCTGTTCGCATCACTGTTTATTGCTCTCCATGATTAAGAGCCCTCTAAAATTAATATTATTTTTAATGTATGCTTTATATAGTGCTGACATATTACACAACACTTAATATAGTATGTTCTATCACTGTCTGCTCCAGTGGAGCATGCAATCTAATGTATCTATTAATCATAAAAACACAGTAAAGCCAATTATAGCAGGACAATTAATTGTAAGTGTTTTTGGACTGAGGGAAACCTACCAAAATAAGGGAGAGCAGCACCCGCTCCCATTACCTCCCGAATCTATCAGTATTTCTATATAATATATACATCCTTCTTTGGGGAAATTATGTAATATGTTGTAGATTTATAAATATGTAATATCATAATAATATCCAGGTAATAATCTGGTCGGAATGAGACTCAGGACCCCAGACCAGCAGGGCAACAACAATGCCCACTGTGCTAGAGTGTCACCCCATTCCAGGACTAATTAGCTGATCGATGGGCCACTAATTAGCTGATCGAAGACTGGGCTTTCAGGACACCTGGGAATATAACTTTTGTGAGGGGCCCTTTAAGGTTCTCTGGCAGACCCAGTATCTCCCAGTCCAACACTGACTGAAATAAGAAAGCTAAGTAAACCTAAGGCAATAACTTTATAGCAGTAGTAACATTTGTCATTGAATGGAAAGTGCATATACAGGTATGGGATCCGTTATCTGAAAACCTGTCATCCAGAAAGCTTAGAATTAAGGGAAGGCCACCTCTTATAGCCTTTATAATAATCAAATAATGATTTTTTTTTAACAATTATTTCCTTTTTCTATATAATAATAACACAGTAAAAGTGATCCCAACTAAGATATAATTAATCATTATTGAAGGTAAAACAATCCATTTGGGTCCAATTAATGTTTAAATTATTTTTTAGTAGACTTAAGGCATGATGATCCAAGTTACAAGAAGGACCCCTTAACTGAAAAACCCCAGGTCCCAAGCATTCTGGATAACAGGTCCCTCACCTGTAATAAGCAACACAACCTGCTCAGCACTTATTGGAAATCTTTAAAACAGGAGAATTTATGGGTCAATGTTCCTTTAAAAAAATCTCAGCGCAGGCTTGTGTTTGAGTTTACTTTCTTTATTAGGTTAGACTTGTGTATCCAACAGAGTCTCTGTAGATTAAACAATCTTAAAAAATGTAGGTCACTCCAGTGGAGGCTCAGCTTTTCTACTGCACTTTAGAAAGGGAGAGGCAGTGAAGCCGAGCCCATGAAGCATTTATAAGCAAGTGCGGCACGGTGGGGCTCGCTGCCCTCAATGAATCATCAAGGTTCTCCAAGCAAAAAGTGCAAAGAAGCATTTTCTCTGCTCGAGGTAAAACCGAAAAAACCACTCAGTAATTTTCAAGGAGACAATTATAGACACAATCTACTGTAAAAGTGAGTCATTTGCCTAAAAAATGCAGCCGAATATAGATTTATGGAGTCTGGCCCTGCACACTTTCTCTAAATGAAAAATATGCCTTCCTATAAAATGCAAAACATCTTTCTCTAACACTGACCTCGCTCGCTCCTGTCATTTAGAAGCATAAATCAAGATGACTTTAAGGGCAAATGTAATTTGTTTCTATGGCTTGATATAATATTCTGAATGCAGCCAGATATTTCTGCTTCTATTTCCATAAAACACGTACAGCCTAATACATCGTACTGAGAAATCATCAAGAGGTGCATTATGCTATGAGAAATACATAGAGAAATATGTTCTACTTTTGTGCTGCTCTTTTATAGACACTTTCATTTAGATGTCTTTTGTAGGGATGTTGCTAGACTGTCGAACCCTGCATCTCAGGCAATGGCATCCCTTAAATCCATTCATTTTTTTGTAATGTCTATAAAAGTGTTTTTGTGTAAGTAGGTACATAAACGCAGAATCTGTTCTGCAAATCTTCTATATAAACATGACATGATTATTTATTTACAACATTTTTCTTCCGGCAACAGAGGCATCATTAGAGGGTTCCAAGAATGGGTGACCCACATAATGGGGCCCAAATGCAGCAGTTGTATACAATATAGCAGGTATAGTAGGGAGAAATGGTGCCTATAGTAGCAGTGGGATAATAGCCTCTGGGAAGGAACTGTGGCTGTGGGATAGCAGGTATAGTAGGGAGAGATGGTGCCTATAGTAGCAGTGGGGGGATAATAGCCTCTGGGAAGGAACTGTGGCTGTGGGATAGCAGGTATAGTAGGGAGAGATGGTGTCTATAGTAGCAGTGGGGGGATAATAGTCTCAGGGAAGGGACTGTGGCTGTGGGATAGCAGGTATAGTAGGGAGAGATGGTGCCTATAGTAGCAGTGGGGGGATAATAGCCTCTGGGAGGGGACTGTGGCTGTGGGATAGCAGGTATAGTAGGGAGAGATGGTGCCTATAGTAGCAGTGGGATAATAGCCTCTGGGAAGGGACTGTGACTGTGGGATAGCAGGTATAGTAGGGAGAGATGGTGCCTATAGTAGCAGTGGGGGGATAATAGCCTCTGGGAAGGGACTGTGGCTGTGGGATAGCAGGTATAGTAGGGAGAGATGGTGCCTATAGTAGCAGTGGGGGGATAATAGCCTCTGGGAAGGGACTGGGGCTGTGGGATAGCAGGTATAGTAGGGAGAGATGGTGCCTATAGTAGCAGTGGGATAATAGCCTCTTGGAAGGGACTGTGGCTGTGGGATAGCAGGTATAGTAGGGAGAGATGGTGCCTATAGTAGCAGTGGGGGGATAATAGCCTCTGGGAAGGGACTGTGGCTGTGGGATAGCAGGTATAGTAGGGAGAGATGGTGCCTATAGTAGCAGTGGGGGGATAATAGCCTCTGGGAAGGGACTGGGGCTGTGGGATAGCAGGTATAGTAGGGAGAGATGGTGCCTATAGTAGCAGTGGGAATAACAGATTTTAGGGAGGGACCAACAATCATATCACATGGGAGGGAAGTATATAAAGTTTGACCAGTGTGGTCAGGAGACCATTGTTTACTAGTGCTGCTTTTACAGAAGAGAAGGTAAAAAAAACAAAAACATTAAATAAATAGCAAGCAACACTTCTTACTGTTTGTTTCGTCGGCATGACTATAACAGCAAGGAAAAGTAATATTGGGCTAACAAAATGCAAGGCAAAGATGACATTTTCTTTGTGTTGTATGAAGCTGTAGATAGCACCTACTTAATTCCCCAGCTCTGTCTTCTCTCATAAGCTCTCTGCTATATCCACAATCATACGGATAATACAAGTGTCTCTAGCGGGCGGCCAAAGAGCAGACCTGATGAAAGCAGCTTATCCATTCCCTTGCATTCGGGCACATGACTCTAACGGGATATGAAGATTAAGCTGCCGCTGACTGTGGGAAAGGGAAAGTGGGCAAGAACCCTACACGATATGTAGCACTTGGTAGTTAAACAAGCAAAACACAAACACACTTGGAATGTAGCAAAAGTGGCAACTCTGCAATCAGAATTGGCCACAGTCCTGATCTGAGAATTCCGCCTTGTGTAGGATTCTGAGAAGTTAAAGGCACTTTTCTAGGAAGTGTTTGCATTGCAAAAGGGCCGCTTTTCTCAGTCACACATGGAAGGTGATAGAGAATTTCCCATGTACCAGATGTTTATCCAAATAACTTGGATTTAGGTACAAAGGAGCAAGTCCCAGGGCAAAATGAACTCAATTGCTGATGCTTTTCAGCCCAGTAAATGGCACATAGTTGAGGCAGCAGGATCAAATGCAGGGACATGTCATTCTGGGACACACACTCCACCCCTAAAGCCTGAAAAACTGTTTTAAATTTTAAAATTATAATTTTATTTGTTGGCACTACAATCAGATTCTGCTGGTGGACCCCAGTGACCAGTTAAAGGGGTTGTTGCCCTTTAACCTTTAGTATGTCATAGACAGTGTTATTCTGAGACAAATTGCAATTGGTTTAGATTTTTTAATTTTGTAGTTTTTCAGTTATTTAGCTTTTTGTTCAGCAGCTCTCCAGTTTGGAATTTCAGCAGGTATCTGGATTCTAGGGCCTTGTTTACCTTAGCAACCAGGCAGTGGTTTGAATAAGAGACTGGAATATGAATAGGAGAGGTACTGAATAGAAAGATAAGGAATAAAAACTCTTAGACTGCAAGCTCTTTTGGGCAGGGCCCTCTTCACCTTTTATCAGTTATTGGTTTATTTGTATTGAATTCTGTATGTTCATTGTATAAACCCACTTAATAATAGAAAGGTACAATAATAATAAAATGGCAACCTTACAGAGCAATAATTTTTGTTTGCCAGGGTCAGTGAACCCCATTTTAAAGCTGGAAAGATGTAGAAGAAAAAGGCAAATAATTGGAAAACCAATTGCAAAGTTGATATGAATAGGGCATTCTATAACATATTAAAAGTTATCTTATTGAGATACTGACAGCAGAAATTAAGCTATAATCTATAATAACATTGTATTTGCATGCTATTTATAATTTCACCATAATAGTATTTCCCCAATCCTTTTACATGACCTTAACCGGCTTGTTCCTCTATGAGGGGGCGGCCATATTTGTGCAGCCTTTAGTATTAGAATCTATAACTGACAGGCTGAGAAGGGACAGTCAGGTTGGCAAAACAGCCAGATTTAGGGACTTCAAGTAACCAGGGTGGGCCCTGGCTCTAGTGGGCCCCGGCGGCCCAGACCCGACCCTTGCCGGCGCTCCCCCTGCACGCTCCCCCCCCCTCGCTCATTCCCTGAAGCGTTAAATTTATGCGCTTGGGGGAGGATGACGGGTGGGAGGCCCTGCAAGGGGGGTTAGGGGGGCCGGCGCGGGCACCTGCAGGGCCCCTGGGGCGGGAGCCACGGTGGGCCCTTCACCCCCCCAGTCCGACCCTGTAAGTAACAATTAATTACAAAAGCAGCCCTATCAGTGAAAAACAATCAATATGACCTATAGGGAACTTTTAATGTACATTCATATTGTAAAGAGTAGTTTTCTAGTGTTAGGATCACTTTAAAGGCGAACCACCACTTTATCCCCAGGCTGATACAGCTCTATGGGTGAAGGAAACAATACTAACATAAACATAGGCCCAACCAGGCCGGCCATGATCTTGCTATGCACGTGTCCAGTTAGGCCTTGCACAAATGCATATCCCAAGAGATCCCCAGAGGGGTAGAATTTGTGGACTCGGCCATACTCAGGTTAATAATTAGCAGGAGCATAATAAGGCATGTGGGTGCATTATTGTTTGCAGCAGCGGCAGGTAGAGCCTGGCCACTCGTGCCCCATCAGTGTACATTTGTGGTGCCCAACTAACAAACAGCAGGATTAAGTTATGAGCAACAAGAAGAAAATTAGGGTGAGGTAGCACACCAAGAAAAAATAATACAACCGATCTGTAAAAATGTAAAATTTTGAGTGTTTATCTCTAAGCCAGTAATACTATCCAATAACATGAAATATTTACAGCTAGGATCAATATACTGATGCCTCACTGCAGATGTCATGAACCTTCATTCATTTAAATAGATGTAAAGACTTACCAGGAGATCCTCTGTCTGTCACCAGTGAATTTGCCTAGAAAATAAAAATATTCAGTTTAATATTATTTTTAATTGATCTCCCTAGATAGAAACAGTGTCTGTAATATGTTTCATTAGGGCCAATAAAGGCAGATTTATTAAAATTCCAATTTTCTAGATGCTTTGTATTTGAAAAAACTAGAAAACCTGAAAATCTCAAATGTGCCCTGATTCATGAAAAATTTAGAAAATCAAAAATTGATCACATAAATAAATGAAAAAAAAACAAATCAAATGGAGAGAAATGACATTCTTCCCTTCATTTTCAATAAGTGAAATTTCAAATTTGTCTTGAAAACCTGAATTTTGAAAACACAACTCCAATTGCCGTATTTTTTTATTATTTTTTTTGTGCTTCATAAACAGCGAAAATCGAGGTTCGAATACTTGAATTTGAATCTTTGTGTTTTGTCATAAAAAACTCAAATCGCTGTAAAAACCGTAAATTTAAATTTTGAGAAATCTTATTATTGTTACTGCTGTACTGCTAGTACCGTTACCATTGTTGGTAATAAATAACAAATAACTGGGTACAGAGGAGGTGTTGTTTTATTGCTTGGGGGAGAATTGTATATCAGGAGGCAGGAACAGTCAAAATTGCCCTCATTCACTCCTGGTACAATCATGCAGGGGGCTCAGACTGGGCCGGGAAAAAACCCGGTGGGCCCCGGCGGCCCAGACCTGATGCCTGTTGCTGCTCCCCCAGCCACTGGTGTCCTCCCCTGACGCGTTTCACTTACAGTATGCGCGCTCAGGGGAGGACATTGAGATGGGGCCCCTGTGGGGGTTAGAGGGGTGGGTCGGGGGACAGAACGCGTTGGGGGCACCCCCCAATCTGACACTGTAGTCAGGTGTCTATCAGTAGGAAATAGCCCCCATTTCCAAACAACGATTTTGTGACAATTGACTACACCAGTGTTTTTGTGCATCTTTCCCTACTACACCTGTTTCAACTTTAAGGGGGGTGATTTATCAACGTTCGAATTCAATTTGTTGCATTCAAATTTTTTTAATGATCTAATTTGATCAAGTTTTTTTATATTCCAATTTTTTTGAATAAATAACCAAACATTAAAGTTTGTTAACCTTTTTAACTCCCTGAGTCAAAATCCTAGTTTTAATCAATTGGTTTCAAAAAGGGCATAGTATAGGGGTTGCTCTATAGTCGGGTTTCCAACAATTTGGTCAGAAATTTTTGAATCTCACCATTTTGCTGCTGCTTAAACACAAGTTTTACTGATGCAAGTAGTTCCATTACTGGGAGAGCGTCTCCAACATGCACAATTGTAGCATAGCAACATTTTTTTAGAATATGGAATACTGTAAAGTTCTGTAATGTTATGTTATATAAAGGCTAATGATGTATGGGAATAAATCAAAGCTTAATGCTTATTCTGATAAATCATTAGGACTTGCCCAGTGGATAAAGATTGATGGCTTTTCTGCATGGATCCTGGAGAAATTGAGTCCCTAGTTCAATGCACTTTGGTGATTTCTGTCAAAGCAAGGACTGCCTGTTAAAGGAAAACTCACCAAACTATGTAGGTCTTATAAATATGTATTGCATAAAACCCTGCTTCATCCAAATTATCTTTTTCCATAAAAATATACTTTTTTTAGTAGTATGTGGGATTGGATAATGCACAGAAAATTGCCATTTTTACGTACTAAGGGCCGCCCCCTGGGACAATACTTCCTGTTACAGTTAAAGCTGCATTATTTCCTGTCATGTGATCTCTGAGGGAGCACACAGCCCATCACTAAATGGCGGCTCAAGGGAAAGGATGCCAGTGGGCAATATTTACTGATATGTATTCCAGTTTCGACTATTTAATGGGCTAATTAAAATGATAGTTTATATCTGTTGGTATTCATTCTGGAGGTATCGTTTTCTGTTAATAAACCTTCAAAAAGTTTCCATCAAAGTTGGATAAAGAGAAATAGCTGCAAATGTTGGACTGGAAATGCCATCAATGTAGTACAGTTTCAGTGAGATACATTTATTATAATAGCACTTTGTCCCTTACCCTTCCATAGGAAATAATGAGATCTGCCAGGTCTCAGCTGGAGAACAAATTGATATTTTTATTGAACATGATGTCAGGTTTATAAATTCAATAAGAGAAAATGATGTGGAAATAAAAGTTTCATGCAACATAGAAAACTCAGAAGAATGTACAAATTTCAACCAATATCCCTTCTATAATGGTCAATAAATAGGGGCCAAAATATACAAATAAATGGTACTTTTGTTATCATTATCAAACATCAAAATGTTTGCTATATATCTGTTTCTATTTCTCAAGAGACACAGAAACTGTAAGAGCAACCAGCAGTATAAAACTGCAAAAATATTGCAGATATGAATTACTATAGTTGAGTTTTCTAGATTTGTTCTAGCTGCAATGATAATACACAAGGACTACGATTAGAACAATGCTGTATCTTTGTAATACAGGTATGGGGCCTGTCATCCAGTATGCTCGTGGGGTTTTTCCCGATAAGGGATGTTCATACATTAATAAGGATAACGTATATCTTAATTATATCTTAGTTGGGATAGAGTACAAGGAATTGTTTTATTAATACAGAGAAAAAAGAAAAAGTTTTTAAAAAACGTGAACTATTTGATTAAAATGGAGTTTATAGGATATGGCCATCCTATCATTCAGAGCTTTATGGATAACAGGTTTCTGGATAGTGGACCCTATACCTGTATACTGTTGCTAAACTAGGCTATAATCACAAACTGTACAGCAAAATATAAGTGTGCTGCTACTTTTAGCTAGAATTTTACATATTTAACCTATACTGAAACTGTACTCAAAACCCCATTAGATCTTGTCAGTTAGCACATATCCTAATGACCTACATTAATAGCATGCCTAAAGCAGGGAAGTCTGCGAGTGACAGTCTTGCACTTGTCTGTCTCTCAGCAACTGACAGTTCTACTGATAAGCGAGCAGATAGAGAGTGTCAGCACTTGAGAACTGTCACTTGCATGTGTGGCTCTAGTGAAGGGACAAGGGCTTTCTATGAAACTTCCCACACAGCTTATTGGTTTGTTCTAATGTTGTCTTATGTGAGTCTAATAAATCTTTTAGTGAATCCTAACAGGTCTCAATGGGAGTAATGCATCTACATTGAAAGAGTGTATATTTAATATTATATTAGCACCCATGAAATCCATTCATGGTGATTTATATATAAAGTCTTAAAGAAAATGTATTGGCATATAGAAAAAATGCTTTTATACCCTGTCCTTTTTGCAACACCAGCCTTGCATTCATTTTAAACATGCACCAACACACTCATAGCAACAACACTTTCAGGGTGACTCCTTCAGCCCAAACATATTAAGTTCACCTTGAATCTGCGCCTGTCCAGTCTACTCTAATAAACTGCATTGACTCGTATCTCATGCTACTGATGTTATTGATGGCACACGTATTGGCACACCAGAAGTGATGGAAACCACTCTGAAAATGTCAGCGAATCTGTGTTTTGTTGCTGTCCGGTTCCCCAGCAAAAGTCACGGCAAATAAAACACACGAGGCATAATTTGCCCAGGCCTGGTTCTTCATAAGAATTAATCACATGATGCGTAAAAACTACGCTTATAACTGCTAACTAGTTGCCATGGGTTACTAGACCTTGGTATTCATTTAACTGTATGTAATCCATCTGCATGTCATAAACTTATATCTATTGTTTTTTATTCACCATTACTAATAACATTTATTTTAAAATGGCTGGATAAAATAATGCCGTACCACAGAGAGTTCAGCTAGCACTACGTTAAACCCACTACTGTGCAGAATTTTCTAGAAAGCTGTTAATTCAGCAGCCTCAGTGCAAATAGTATAACAGTAAGAATAAAACCAAAATATAGCCCATTAAGTGTAGTATATTTTATAGCATTGAACTTAAGCCTGCAATTTCTAAGCAATACAGACTAAATATAGTGGAACAGGCTGAAATGCTGTTGAGACAGTTTTTATGTCTTTTATGTCATCTGGATATTAATTCCAAGAACACATTTTCAGAATAGTGAAAATTGCCAGAGCGTATACATATTTCATACATTCTTCTTTACGCTGTTCCTCCACAGGGAAGCCACCACATTTACAGCCTTCTCCAAGTAGCCGCAATGCAGGCAAACCTATCCATTTCATTTTCAAAGCAAGCAAATGACTTTCCTCAAGGGCAAGGGCTGTGCAGAATCTTTTAAAGGAAAATCTATTATAGTACATCATTAACAAACTAATTATTACTATGGAATACACTATTTTAATATTACAATATTTTAACTGGCACAGCTGCCTATTGGAGGAGGGGTGCAAGCAGTGGTGGGTACCAAGGGCCGAGCAAAGACCTGATGTTCTAGATAGGGGGGCTGAATGCCCAATTATATACAAGCAATTTCCCTTTTGACTTTGCAGCCTGTGGAGCAGAACTTACAGAAAGCAGTGGGAACGGACTATAGCAGGTATAGTAGGGAGAGATGGTGCCTATAGTAGCAGTGGGGGGATAATAGCCTCTGGGAAGGGACTGTGGCTGTGGGATAGCAGGTATAGTAGGGAGAGATGGTGCCTATAGTAGCAGTGGGGGGATAATAGCCTCTGGGAAGGGACTGTGGCTGTGGGATAGCAGGTATAGTAGGGAGAGATGGTGCCTATAGTAGCAGTGGGGGGATAATAGCCTCTGGGAAGGGACTGTGGCTGTGGGATAGCAGGAATAGTAGGGAGAGATGGTGCCTATAATAGCAGTGGGGGGATAATAGCCTCTGGGACGGGACTGGGGCTGTGGGATAGCAGGTATAGTAGGGAGAGATGGTGCCTATAGTAGCAGTGGGGGGATAATAGCCTCTGGGAAGGGACTGGGGCTGTGGGATAGCAGGTATAGTAGGGAGAGATGGTGCCTATAGTAGCAGTGGGATAATAGCCTCTGGGAAGGGACTGTGGCTGTGGGATAGCAGGTATAGTAGGGAGAGATGGTGCCTATAGTAACAATGGGGGGATAATAGCCTCTGGGAAGGGACTGTGGTTGTGGGATAGCAGGTATAGTAGGGAGAGATGGTGCCTATAGTAACAGTGGGGGGATAATAGCCTCTGGGAAGGGACTGGGGCTGTGGGATAGCAGGTATAGTAGGGAGAGATGATGCCTATAGTAACAGTCGGGGGATAATAGCCTCTGGGAAGGGACTGTGGCTGTGGGATAGCAGGTATAGTAAGGAGAGATAGTGCCTATAGTAGCAGTGGGGATAATAGCCTCTGGGAAGGGACTGTGGCTGTGGGATAGCAGGTATAGTAGGAAGAGATGATGCCTATAGTAGCAGTGGGGGGATAATAGCCTCTGGGAAGGGACTGTGGCTGTGGGATAGCAGGTATAGTAGGGAGAGATGGTGCCTATAGTAGCAGTGGGGGGATAATAGCCTCTGGGAAGGGACTGTGGCTGTGGGATAGCAGGTATAGTAGGGAGAGATGGTGCCTATAGTAGCAGTGGGATAATAGCCTCTGGGAAGGGACTGTGGCTGTGGGATAGCAGGTATAGTAGGGAGAGATGGTGCCTATAGTAGCAGTGGGGATAATAGCCTCTGGGAAGGGAATGTGGCTGTGGGATAGCAGGTATAGTAGGGAGAGATGGTGCCTATAGTAACAGTGGGGGGATAATAGCCTCTGGGAAGGGACTGGGGCTGTGGGATAGCAGGTATAGTAGGGAGAGATGGTGCCTATAGTAGCAGTGGGGATAATAGCCTCTGTGAAGGGAATGTGGCTGTGGGATAGCAGGTATAGTAGGGAGAGATGGTGCCTATAGTAGCAGTGGGGGGATAATAGCCTCTGGGAAGGGACTGTGGCTGTGGGATAGCAGGTATAGTAGGGAGAGATGGTGCCTATAGTAGCAGTGGGGGGATAATAGTCTCTGGGAAGGGACTGTGGCTGTGGGATAGCAGGTATAGTAGGGAGAGATGGTGCCTATAGTAGCAGTGGGATAATAGCCTTTGGGAAGGGACTGGGGCTGTGGGATAGCAGGTATAGTAGGGAGAGATAGTGCCTATAGTAGCAGTGGGGGGATAATAGCCTCTGGGAAGGGACTGGGGCTGTGGGATAGCAGGTATAGTAGGGAGAGATGGTGCCTATAGTAGCAGTGGGGGGATAATAGCCTCTGGGATGGGACTGTGGCTGTGGGATAGCAGGTATAGTAGGGAGAGATGGTGCCTATAGTAGCAGTGGGGGGATAATAGCCTCTGGGAAGGGACTGTGGCTGTGGGATAGCAGGTATAGTAGGGAGAGATGGTGCCTATAGTAGCAGTGGGATAATAGCCTCTGGGAAGGGACTGTGGCTGTGGGATAGCAGGTATAGTAGGGAGAGATGGTGCCCATAGTAGCAGTGGGATAATAGCCTCTGGGAAGGGACTGTGGCTGTGGGATAGCAGGTATAGTAGGGAGAGATGGTGCCTATAGTAGCAGTGGGCATAATAGCCTCTGGGAAGGGACTGTGGCTGTGGGATAGCAGGTATAGTAGGGAGAGATGGTGCCCATAGTAGCAGTGGGATAATAGCCTCTGGGAAGGGACTGTGACTGTGGGATAGCAGGTATAGTAGGGAGAGATGGTGCCTATAGTAGCAGTGGGGATAATAGCCTCTGGGAATGGACTGGGGCTGTGGGATAGCAGGTATAGTAGGGAGAGATGGTGCCCATAGTAGCAGTGGGGATAATAGCCTCTGGGAAGGGACTGTGGCTGTGGGATAGCAGGTATAGTAGGGAGAGATGGTGCCTATAGTAGCAGTGGGGGGATAATAGCCTCTGGGAAGGGACTGTGGCTGTGGGATAGCAGGTATAGTAGGGAGAGATGGTGCCTATAGTAGCAGTGGGGGATAATAGCCTCTGGGAAGGGACTGTGGCTGTGGGATAGCAGGTATAGTAGGGAGAGGTGGTGCCTATAGTAGCAGTGGGATAATAGCCTCTGGGAAGGGACTGTGGCTGTGGGATAGCAGGTATAGTAGGGAGAGATGGTGCCTATAGTAGCAG
The DNA here is from genome assembly GCF_000004195.4 of Xenopus tropicalis. Lineage (NCBI taxonomy): Eukaryota > Metazoa > Chordata > Amphibia > Anura > Pipidae > Xenopus > Xenopus tropicalis. The sequence goes on along the minus strand of NC_030678.2, from coordinate 152,872,706 downwards.
TGGGATAATAGCCTCTGGGAAGGGACTGTGGCTGTGGGATAGCAGGTATAGTAGGGAGAGGTGGTGCCTATAGTAGCAGTGGGATAATAGCCTCTGGGAAGGGACTGTGGCTGTGGGATAGCAGGTATAGTAGGGAGAGGTGGTGCCTATAGTAGCAGTGGGATAATAGCCTCTGGGAAGGGACTGTGGCTGTGGGATAGCAGGTATAGTAGGGAGAGATGGTGCCTATAGTAGCAGTGGGATAATAGCCTCTGGGAAGGGACTGTGGCTGTGGGATAGCAGGTATAGTAGGGAGAGGTGGTGCCTATAGTAGCAGTGGGATAATAGCCTCTGGGAAGGGACTGTGGCTGTGGGATAGCAGGTATAGTAGGGAGAGGTGGTGCCTATAGTAGCAGTGGGATAATAGCCTCTGGGAAGGGACTGGGGCTGTGGGATAGCAGGTATAGTAGGGAGAGATGGTGCCTATATTAGCAGTAGGGATAATAGCTTTTGGGAAGAGACTGGCTGGAACCCAGCACCATTACAAATGGTATTACTGAGACATAAGGGCCCTCCTAAGTTCACAATACAATGGCAAAGTGAACTAAGAAGGTCAGTGGGAGTGGTCTGGCTGCTTTATACTCACTCAAGCAGCCAGCCAGACCACTCCCACTGACCTTCTCAGAGGCATTGCCTCCACAATACAAGAAACAAATGACAAAATATATGAAATAGATGCTCCTCAGGAATAAAAGCATTCCCTAATGTCCCACCTAGAAGCTGTTCCTCCTCTACACATTTGGTGGTCCTGAAATTAAATCTTCCAGTTCTGGTCAACTATCCAGTATATAACAGGTGCCACATATCCACCAGAACCTCTCACTTTATTTATGGACTATGCAACATCACATTACTGTATGTATATTTATTGTATCTTTAGCTTACTTCTAACACGTTTGTTACTGGTACCTTTTATGCTTAAGTTACAATAGGAATACAAAGCATTTCATTATTGTTCAAATGTTTAATGTAACTAATTTCATACTTTCTCTTTGCTTTCATATGATAGAAAATCTAATAAAAGAAAATGAAGGGGCAACTACATGAGCCAACAGAAAAGATCAAAGCACCTAAGGGCAGATTTAAAATTTGGATTTGTGTCATTTTAGAGGTTTTTCAACTTCAACTAAACTCACATTTACCTTTGATAAATCTGCCCCCTAGTGTTATTAACTGTATTAAGGAAATAAGCAAAATCAAGAGACCGGAGGAGCTGATTTCATTAATCATAAAGAATAATGAGGCAGCTTTTATTTTACAAGGACACCCTGGGAATTCTTGGACTCAATACAATATTAAATAATATTAAAGCTAAGCACCCTCATCCCACCCCAAATCCCTCCCCTTGCTATCCCATCCCCTCCCCTCTCAGCCACCCCTTTAGCCATAATCAGTGAATACATGGTTGCTGTAGAATTAGAAAGAAAATTAAGATTCAAGAAATGTCTTTGTTTGGAACAAGAAGGTCATTGTTCATTGCTGGAAGCTGTAGCTGATAACTGGCACTTGTATAAAGAATATTTTAAAAAACAGCATTGCTCCCAAGAGCCTAAAGGGACATTTCATTGCCCTGTCATTGTAATACTGTATTTATACAGCCATTAAGAGCACACAGCTTAAAGGGAACATATAAAATCTAAATAGTTTTGCAATATTGGGAGATTTATGCAGATACTTCAAATAAGAGGAGCCTTTTACGCTATGAGGTTACTTCAACCTGATTTAAAGGACCAGTAACTCCAAAATTATTTATTTTATTAGGTATGGGACCTGTTATCCAGAATGCTTGGGACCTGGAGTTTTCTGGATAAGGGGTCTTTCTTTAATTTGAATCACGATACCTTAAGTCTACTAAAACATCCTCCTCCTAGTGGCCTACCTATAGAAGAAGCAGACCCCACAATCACTAGGGGGCCTGGACTGCGGGGTTTGCTTCCTCTATAAAAATCCCCCTTCTACCTGAGAGTGATTGAGGAGCTGGAGACGCAAGAGGGCAGGAGGGTGGGGTAGTGGATCCAGGTAAGGTTGGCTCTGTGCACCTGGCCACTCCAAAGACCTTTATGCAGGGGTCCCAGTGCCACATAGCTACATTGCTGCCTCTGATCTATTCAGTGGGGTCTTAAGTTTGCCATACACATAAAGAGTAAGGTCACCAAATGAGCAGATCTTTGCACATTATGGCCACCTATGTGCAGCGCTGATCTGATCTTTTGGCCACTGGGCCAGTGGTAAGCAAAGGCTTATACAGGCCTGTTAGGATCCAAGCCTGTTCCCACCCTCTCCTCCCAGTTATATAAATATATATATGTGCTCACCACTTGTCACGGTCGGCACCCAATACCAGAACAAGTGCCAAGCACCCTGGTCTCGGCTCATGCTTCACCAGTAGTGTGACCGCCTTTGGCTTCGGGAGGAGCCCTCAGCTACTCGGATGCCACCTGGACTTATACGAGAGGTGCAAATCAGGAGTTCTGGCTAGCAACGAGGCAGGCAATGGGTCAAAACCGGGTAATCAATCAGAAGGATGAGACGGAATCAGTAGTCAAAAACAGGCACGGATCAGGATACAGATATTCAGAATAGTCAAAGCCAGGCAGGGTCAAAAACAGGAAACAGGAAAAAACAGAAGCTTTAAGCACAGATACAGGCACCAGGAATAAACCTATCACGGGCAATGAGTCTAATGAAAATGCCCCTTTAAATAGTTTGAATTTCGCGCCATTGTGTGCTGACGTCATGACGCCAGCACGCATGCGCCTTTAAGATGCGGAAGTTAAGAGGGAGCCGGCGCAGGGGAAAGACGGAGCGGCGGGCGTCCCCGCCGAGGCGGTAAGGCCCTTTTTATTACACCACTACCAGTGGCTCCTGAGCAACATGTTGCTCCCCAACCCCTTGGATGTTGCTCCCAGTGGCCTCAAAGCAGGTGGTTATTTTTAAATTTCTGGTAAGGAGGCAAGTTTTGGTTGCAAAAAAGTATAATGCTAAACAGAGCCTTCTGTAGGCTGCCAGTACACATAGGGGCTATTAAGTAACCAATTTCTCATTGGCACCCCCAGGAACCTTTTTCATGCTTGTGTTGCTCCCCAACACTTTTTCCATTTGAATGTGGCTCACGGGTGTAGCACTATTATAACAGTATAAGGCCACACCAGTGGTTTTCACTCAGGGCTGGGCTCTCTCTCTCTTTGTAGTGAGAGGATTATCAGAAAGGTTGTGGTGTAAATTAAGATGAAGAGTAATGGCGCCAGGAATTCTTTAGAAAGTATATTTATTTATGCAGCAACTGAAAAGTAACATCTCACTACACTGTTCAAGTATTACAGTGGTGACAGTGAATGCAATAATATAAACAATCAGGCAAAGTTATATAATAGCAGGAAACAATGCAATATAATATTTTAACAAAGAATATGAGCAATGCTCTATGGTCTCACCCAGCCAGGCCTGCTGACGGACACTGCCGGTAGAATGGGAATCCTCTCTATAAGTAACACCCTCCTTATCACTGAGGCCCCTATTCTGGGTTGCCAGGCATCAACCTGTGTACAACCAGGGAACTAACCCACTGACCTCCTGTTGGAGCTTTGGACTGCTCAGCTACCCTGACTGACACTAAGTGGGTGCTGACCCACTCCTATAACACAGGCTGGCTAATACTTACTAAAACTAAGAGAGGATTCCTTGGGGGTCTTACCCTCTATGCAGGTAAACAATTCTCTCACTCTCCCAACGGCTGTCTGTAACCGACCCTGTAGCTACCAAGACAACCAGGAAGTCAAAATCCTCTTCCTCTTCTCTAGAAATCTGGAAGAAACCATTCTTTCCCAAGAAACAGGGGATGTTGGTCTCTCAAACTATTTACAGATAGGATGAACTAAAGATAAAGTGACACCTACTCGTAAGGTGTCAAATAGCTTATAGCAAATAGTTGCAACCCTGAGGGTTACACGGGTATTAAAGGTTGGGGATCCCTGCATTAGGGGGTTGTATATAACAATAGACAGATCACTGCACAAATAGTTATCATCCATTTTGATATTTTTACAGTGAGAGAATCTGAAAAGAAGACTTGGATGCGGGCACCAGATCCCAAAAAAATTAATTAAATTAACTTAAATGGAAAAAAAAATTCACATTGAAGCAGATAAATGGGTCCAAACATATGTTCTGTTGAGGGAGAGATGCCAAATATTTATGGAAGTTGCAAAACACTAGTTCTTTCAAGTTGTTAACATAGAAATAATGGCCCCGCAACAAAGCTTTTCTTTCTTATTCCCTTCTGGCTAAGTACAAATCCTACGGCTGCTTTACAGGAACGGCCCAGCTTTTCATTCCCCGCCCCGTGAGGGATAAAGGTGGCCTACAGAATGGAACAACCTCATTAATCAGATATCTGTGTATCTATTTTTTTGAGCAGCAGGTGACAACCACATCTGGCCACCAGTTCATTGAGTTATTAGAGAGAAGCCAAGAGAGAATACAAGGCAGCTGGAACAAACACCCATATTTCCTTATGCTGTTAAACATCACGTCGGCAGAACATGTCACAGCAGTTAAAGGCACAAAGGGAAGATTATGCTGAAAGCTTTCCTGTGAGTTTTTCATGAATTTCAGAGATAAGGGCTTCCTGCTCCTTCGTTTGTATTGGCATATCTTTCACAAGAGCAGAGCTGGGTTATTTTCTGTCCTCAAGAGCCGGATGAAAGCAAAATCCCTACTTGAGATTACTTGTTACTATCACACTTGAGGACTGAGATTTATCACCAGTAAATGAGACTAAACCAATTATAAGGTGTATTTCTTTCCCATTTATGTTTCATCAGCTGCACAGTAAAGATTACGCGCTAATTATAGATATTTCCATTGATTAATTAGAAGCTGCTGAGTTATTTGCATCGAGTGAACAGGTCTTTATACTGTAGATCAGTGATCCCCAACCAGTGGCTTGTGAGGAACATGTTGCTTACAAACCATTTGTATGTTGCTCCAAGTGGCCTTAAAGCAGGTGCTTATTTTTTCATTCTTGGCTGGTAGGTATGTAATAGTTGCACAAAAACCAGGTGTACTAACAAACAGATCCTCCTGTAGGATGCCAATCAATATAAGGTCTACCAAATAGCCAATCATAGCCCTTATTTGGAATTTTTTTAATGTTTGTGTTGCTCCCCAAGTCTTTTTACATTTGTGTGTGGCTTGTGGGCAAACAAGGTTGGGGATCCCTGCTATAGATGGTTATAGAGGCACAATACTATGCTTTTCAATAGACAATCGCTAAGGTCAACAATACAGAGGGCAGATTCTTGACCTGCGGATTAACACAGTCCAAGAATCTTCCCCCTATTATCAAAAAAGCCTATTGATGTACCTGCACCCAGAGAAAGAGGTAGAACTTTCTATTCAATCCTATGGGATTTTTTAGAAGCTTAATTATTTAATGGTGAACTCAAACATTCACCCATTGATAAAAAGGCTTCTAAAAAATCCCATAGGAATTTGGTGAGTGCTAACTTCACACTTAGATGCCCCTTAAGGTAAGAAGTTGAGAGAATGCTTATTTGCTATTCCAGATACACAAAAGTCAATTGCATTATGTGCCAGGCCTCTTTTTGGCGGGGGGGGGGGGGCAAACGCAGACTCGGTACGCCACTGCACTGAGAAATGCTATAATTCAATGCCCCCAAATCTCACCTTCTCCAAATGACTGGTTTCAGATAAAATTTGGCTACCTTAAGCACGTAAAACCATATGTCACCTTTAAATCAAAGGAAATGATTCCCTGATAAAAAAAGAATTTGATTGTGTTGCTGTACAGATTACTACAGACAGCAGCCTCACATGGGCATGCATACAGTATAACTGGGGAAGGAGGCCAAGCAATCCATTAGCTGGAAGGAAGCAGCTGGAGTTCAGGGGTAGAAGTTGTAAGGCTGCCGTCCAAGGAAATCTTTACAGCAGCACTGAGCGTTTCTAGTAACACAACAAATCTATAATGTCTGAGGGTTTTAGCTGCTATTTAACTCTTCAGCCTTATAAAAATGATCTTCTTTCTCTTGTAGCAGTTACTTTATTGGCTTATCAAAAGGCAACACATTTTCCAAATTATGCTAAAGATATCATTTCTATTAATATCTGTATTCAGTGCATTTGTGTCACCTTTCAACTATAAAAATACATTCTCTTGTTCTATAGTGCTTATAATGAATATTCCCTTTCTGGCGTAATATTTCATTGCAGTATTATAATAGCGAAATTCTGGAAATACATTCATTTATAGCATGAAATTAAAACAAAATGTATTCATTTTTCAATGGGTGTCATATATATATATATATATATATATATATCACTTAAATGATATTCAGCAGAAAATAAAAAACACATAAAGGAATCTAGTTAAGGGTTTCAGTATATTCCTTGTGCGGCTGTGAAATAGGATGGAAATCTGCAGTAAGGATCAATGTGATGCATAGCCATTACTAACTGCGCCAAGCATTAAATGTTACATTAAGCACCATAGTTATCTCTCCTCGTTTATGCATTTATGTACTTAGCAAATAATTGGTTCGAGCAGAAAGGGAACATCCATTAGTTAAATGTCAAAGAATATCAGAGTAACAGTTGAAAAAACAATTAATTGAACAAGCAACTGCAGCAACAAAGCCAATGTATGCTGCTCTAGGGATTGAGAGATTTGATGGGAGATGGAATTCATTTTAGGGGACAGGACTATAACTTTCCTCTCTCACTCCTGCCAGAAGGTTAGACAATCATCAAGAGTTCGGAAACATTTTTCAGCTGGTTCAGTCTTATGTAGAGATATGGATAAGCAAACTTTTTTGCACTTTACTGTTTGCAGTTTTGCAAGTGGTGAACTTTATCATTAAAAAAGGGTGGTCTGTTGTGTGATAAAGAAATCACAGACTTGTATATTATCTGCCACTTACTTTCCATATCAACCAATGGATGGAAGCCTTCCTTGATTTCAAACGTAGTGGACACCAAGCGCTCCAGACTCCGGGGTCTCTCATAAAATCAAATCTTTATTGTTGCATTAAAAGAAGGAACGCCTATCGCGTTTCGTATGCCAAGCACACTTATTCATAGGCTATGCATAGCCTATGAATAAGTGTGCTTGGCATACGAAACGCGATAGGCGTTCCTTCTTTTAATGCAACAATAAAGATTTGATTTTATGAGAGACCCCGGAGTCCGGAGCGCTTGGTGTCCACTACGTTTAAAATCGGCTTTTTTTCCCCTTCAGCTACGGGTTCGGGGCCCTGAGCACCCGGACCAGCCAGGGATACCGGTGAGCTATTTTGACTTGTACTGACTATGCTTGACCATTGTGTTCCTTGAACAGCATTTGCGATACGTCCGGGGTTTTTACACCCGGACCTCACTGTTTAGATTGGTACGGATTGTATTTTGGGAATTGGAGCATTTATTATCATATGCAGAGAAATTTACTTTTGTTTTTCGTTTTTGTTTTAATTTATATGATATATTATCTTACCTTTTTTTCTTTGATCGGAAGCCTTCCTTGGCCTTTCTCCGCTCTATCTGAGACAGGGATCCCCAACCTTTCTTACGTGTGAGCCACACAAGTAAAAGTATCGGTGAGCCACACAAGCATTAAAACAGTTCTTTGGGGATGCCAAATAAAGACTGTGATTGGATATTTGGTGGCCCCATGTGGACTGCTGGCCTGCAAGAGTCTCTGCTTGGAGTAAAACAGTGTCTCTGTGCTTCCAAAACTTGCCTCCAAGCCTGAAATATAAAAATGGGCACCTATTTTGAGTAGAAACAATAGCACTGGCACTCAGGAGCTGCATACGGGACTAGCCTGCAACGTTTCGGGGCAAAAGCAACCCCTTTGTCAAGCTTGAGAAAGGGGTCGCTTTTTCCCCGAAACGTTGCATTTCCGTAATAAAGATATCTAAAGGGCTAGTCCCGTATGCAGCTCCTGAGTGCCAGTGCTATTGTTTCTATTTGGAATGTTTGGGAGGGTGCCGATCCCTCCAGCAGTGTGCACCAAGAGGTGAAGTTTTTGGAGAGCTGAGGGTGTGCGAATACAAGGTCTTTTTGTTCACCTACTTTGAGGCCACTGAGAGTAACATCAAAAAAGGTGGTGAACAATATGTTGCTCCAGAGTCACTGGTTGGGGATCAACAGCTGCCTGGGCACCAGGTTAGGAACAAATTGGCAACATGGGAGCCTTTTTTCTATGTAAAACTGTTGTAGCATAATGTAAATAAGCTTCTCTAACAAAGCAGAGCCATGTATATGCTATTGCAGAGATAAAAATGTCTTACTGCAATGTAATTTTGGTGGCTCATTTGGTAGCATGTCTGCCTTGCAGTTTGATTCCACCCATAGCACATCTGCAATATTTGTGTCTGCATAGTTTTCTCTTTCTTCCCCCCACACTTCCAGAACATACAGGCAGGTTAATTGGCTCCTGATAAAATTAGCCCTAGGGGTGTGTTTATTAACATTGGAGAGAAACATCACCGGAGATGTTGCCCATAGCAGCCAATCAGCAATTAGATTTGAACGGTCACCTACAAGTTAGTAAGCAAAAGCAAAGATCTGATTGGTTGCTATAGGAAAGATCACTGGTGATGTTTGTCTCCAATGTCAATAAATACACCCCCTAGTGTGTGAAAGTGATTAGATTGTAAGCTCCATTGAGGCAGTAAATGATTTATATTATGATAACATTTCTGGGTAAAACGTGTGCTATATAATTAATAAGCTTTACTTACATAGTAATGCAAGCTATTTACTATTCAAGCAGCCTTATCTAAAAAGACCTCTGTTCTGTTCAAGCACAATCATCTGCTTAGAATCTCTGACCTATAATATAAAACTTCACCAATAAAGCTAAAATACAAATGAAACGTAAGTTAAGAAATACAAGCACTGACTTGTCTATATGACTGTAAATGTCTAGTTTTAGCCAACAGCGATAGAATGGCAGCTGTAACTAGTGACTTACTATGAGACCATCATCTGTCACCAGTGTTTAAATCCTGCCTTTCTTTTGAAGTCAATTTATTATGTAATTCTCAAGCACACAAATATTAGTATAAGCGATACATTAGAACTAGCGATTAATTTATTTTTGAAATGACTAATCTCTTTTAGATATGTTCTGCTTTGGTGTTTATTTTACCCTTAAGATAAACATACTTCGGTATTCAATAATGCAAGCAATTTAATCTGTCTGCTGATCTCTCATCTACTCATTATTATTATGGGAGAAAGGCACTTCTATTTGTCAAGTTTTCCATAGGATATGAAGGCAGTTTAAATACAAATATGCAAAAGCATGTATATATCATATGTTTCAAAAGCATGTATAATGCTGTCGGATGGCTGGTATCTGTTGCAACAATTGGAAACAAAAGTATCTGTTGAGACATGGATCCCACCACTAGATAATAAGGGTCATTTACGAACACAGCCAAGTGCGGTCATGCTAAAATGGCGATGCATTGATGGCATTCATTAGGTACTTGCTTCCAAAATTGCCCCTTGCACTTTCAGATAGTTACACTAAACACCATTGTCCCTTCTGCAATGGGCACAAGTGCACCTACTGACTCTGGGGAACCCTGGGGCTGCTGCTATCCTGAACGTAGTGCTAATTCTAGCAGTCCCACAGCAGGTTGTGCCAATAGATGCAGCAGATTTGCATCAAAGAATCACATGCTAATCCCATTTTCAGTGAAGAAATACCCGCATTAAAGATGTAGGCTGCAACTTGCATCCAACCGATTGAAAAACAACTATATAAATGCATTCATTTTGATGCATTGGACACAACTGCAACAAATGCAACTTGGAGCATGCCTGGAATTATTCTGGAATTCTGGGGAAAAAATGCGGTGTTGCTGGTAAAAACAAGTTGATTTGTGAATGAAAATTGCACTTTCCTCTTTTCCATAGGTGATGACTCCACCTGTACTGTTATTTTTCAACCTGAGTGAACACAGCCCCTGTTACTCTCCATTTGTTGTATCTAATAATTCTGGGAGAAGCATACCAACCCAGACCCGATCCCCTCAGGGCACCCACCGATCCTCCAGTCTCCCTCCCCTTCAGGTAAGTTTCATTTATGTGCGCTCGGGGAAGGGGGTTGGACAGGTGGGGGGGCCCTGTGGGGAGGTGCGTGAACGCCGCAGCCATTGGGGGGTGCAGGGGCCCTTAGGCAGAACCCCCGGTGGGCCCTGCACCCCCCCAGTCCGACCCTGCCTCTAGGGTTCTCCCAGTTATTGTCCCAGACAAGACAATACCACAAAAAGAGTTTATAGTAAGTAATGCTATTAATAAAATAAGTAAGTTATATTTGCTTTATAAATACAGCCTTGGGAAGAACCTTTGATTTGGTACCTTACAGTGACATCATAATATGGCAGCAATTTTTAAACTTCATGTGATGTCATCAAATCTCAAAATCGGAACCAGTGTTGCAAACCAGCCAGGATTGGGCTCTCATGTTAATTCCTTAACTCTACTTATGTAATTACAAATTTTGAATAGCTATTAGTTCTTAGTAAAATATTAGTAAAAAAACAAAAACATTGGAGGAACAGGTATGGGTTATTCAGAATGCTAGGGGGATTCCGGATAATGGGTCTTTGCATAATTCAGATCTCCACATCTTAAATCTGCAAAAAAATTATTTGAAAATGAAATAAACTCAATTGGATTGTTTTGACACTGATAAAGAATACTTATATCATAGTTAGAATCCATTACAAGGTACTGTTTTATTATTACAGAGAGAAAAAAAAATCTTTTTTAAAAAATTGCCATTATTTCATTAAAATAGAGTCAGTGGGAGATGGCCTTCCTGTAATTTGGAGCTTTCTGGATAAAGGGTTTCCGGGTATCAGATCCCATTCCTGTATATTGTATTTAAATATATACATTGTAAAGATAATGAAGTTAGTGTGAAGATAATGAAGTTATTTGAGACTGACTTTACAATCAAGTTAAGATAATTATATTATATTTTTATAATATATCATACTATTGTATAATATTATATAATTATATATCATGAAGTTAAGACTAATTAAGATGATGAAATTATAGCGATAGATAAAAAAAATCTTTGAGAACCTCCTGGCAATGAACCTGACAGTAATTCCATGTAATTCTCTTTCCGTTGGGAGAGTTTTCGCATTTCACGCAATGAAACTGGGATGCGCCTGGGAACCTGCACAGAAATTCCCCTTGCTATTGAACAGAACTTTTAATCTAATGGTTTATTTTGATGGCTGAAGTGAACACAGCCCTTGGCAATATTAATAGACGTTATTAATGTTCTTACATGCTTGCTGAGCTAACGGTAATTATTTTATTGGAGAACAGGGTGTTATTATTTTTCTAAACCATTATTCAAAGTGTTTTAATTAAAGTATAAGACGAACACAGTGTGATTTTCAATCCCCCCCCCATACTGATATCTTTTTATGTTGGGAGTTTCATATAGCTCTCTGTGTTTGTCGGTCTCTTTTTGTTTTCATCTTCACGTTTTAATAAAACTAAGAACCACCCGCTGGGACATATTCACCTCTTTTTCATTCTTCTTTTTCCTTGATCTTCTCAGTTCTCAGAATCCAGGATTGCCTTTTGCTTCTCTGTGCAACGCAGACTTTTATATCATGTTTTCCTTTTGCCTTAAGAAATACAGTTTTTTTCCAACAGAAAATACTGTACTTTACATTGATGACTGATTTAGCAATTCAGCCAAGGAAGTGCAGTTTGGTTAATTTATAATGGGAAGTAACAGTTCTTTTTTGCTTATTTCAGTATATGTGACCCAAATGCCTGGAATAGTGAGTATGATCAGAACATTTGGCCTTTTTTTTCCATCCTCAGCAAATTGGATTTCCATTGGAACCATTTATTCAAGTTGGAGTACCTTGTTAAAGTATTGCAAGTATTCTCCTGCTGCACTGGCTCATCTTTACTAAAACCAAACTCTTTATGAAAATAATGAAGAATTATTATGTAGATACTTGTAGATCTCTGTGCCTACTTAGATTCATATTTAGCAGCATGTTCAGCTTCATAATGAGTCTTATATGAAGGTTACTACCTTTATTCTCATATGCACATTTATTGCATGCTTTATCATTTGACTGAGTCTAAATTGTGCATATCACCATGAAATGGAGATTTTAAATTGAACCAAGAACCATGAAGCTTTCTCACCTCTTTCCTTCTTTTCTTCTTTTACTTCTCTTTCTTCTACTCTCTTCTTCTTTTCCAGTATTATACTTATTATTATTCAGACAATGTTATGCAAACATAAGTTTTGCACATAGCTGCTGTGGCTAGCTGGAAATTACTTAAATATGCAGGGCTGGATTTGAGAATAGAGCCTACCGAGGCCGCCCCTTTCGACATCCACCCCCCACGCATGCGCACATGCACCAAATTAACATGCATATGGAGCAGTGGGGAGAGGATGTGCTAAAGTTTCTGCATGTCCAGTCGCCATTGTGTGGGTGCAAAATTTCAATGCGGCTGGGCCACCCCTAAATTTGTGCTGCCATTGCCCGGGCCTTTGTGGCTTTGCCACGAATCCGGGCCTGTAAATATATAAGTAGCACAACAGCTACTGATCTAATTTCTTTGTTCCCTTCGGTAAGTCATGAAAATGCTGTTTATAACACAGTCTGTGTATCAATATATATATAATAACTATGTATTATTACATAACAATGTATAAATACTGTGTATAAGGGAATCAGATAATAATCTCTGTATTGCTTTATTTACCAGTAGGTCCTTTCATTAAACACAAGGGCATCTATTCTGATTATAAGAAAAGAGGTTCCACCTTAATATTTGGAAAGGGTTTTTTACAGTGAGAGCTGTGAAGTTGTGGAATTCTCTCCCTGACTCGGTGGTACTGGCTGATACATTATATAGCTACAAGAAGGAGTTGGATGGCTCTTTAGCAAGTGAGGGAATACAAGGGTATGGGAGATAGCTCTCAGTACAAGTGAGGGAATACAGGGGTAGGGGGGATAGCTCTCAGTACAAGTGAGGGAATACAAGGGTATGGGAGATAGCTCTCAGTACAAGTGAGGGAATACAGGGGTATGGGAGATAGCTCTCAGTACAAGTGAGGGAATACAGGGGTAGGGGAGATAGCTCTCAGTACAAGTGAGGGAATACAAGGGTATGGGAGATAGCTCTCAGTACAAGTGAGGGAATACAGGGGTATGGGAGATAGCTCTCAGTACAAGTGAGGGAATACAGGGGTAGGGGAGATAGCTCTCAGTACAAGTGAGGGAATACAGGGGTAGGGGAGATAGCTCTCAGTACAAGTGAGGGAATACAGGGGTATGGGAGATAGCTCTCAGTACAAGTGAGGGAATACAGGGGTATGGGAGATAGCTCTCAGTACAAGTGAGGGAATACAGGGGTAGGGGAGATAGCTCTCAGTACAAGTGAGGGAATACAGGGGTAGGGGAGATAGCTCTCAGTACAAGTGAGGGAATACAGGGGTAGGGGAGATAGCTCTCAGTACAAGTGAGGGAATACAGGGGTAGGGGAGATAGCTCTTAGTACAAGTTGATCCAGGGACTGGTCCGATTGCCATCTTGGAGTCAGGAAGGAATTCCAGCGCCAGTGTGGTAAGTAATAGAACAAAATGTTGAAGGCCGCAATCAGTAACTGAGTTTGGTGCCTCAGAGCCAGTCCTCACCCTAATAAAACTAAGCTGCACAGAGAGCATTGTGCATAGTTCAGCTCTTCCCACTGCTGTTAAGTGGCTTTTACATACTTTTAATATGTTTTTTATGCTCTATTGTACTTGTTATGAAAAATCATATTGCTAAAAACAGCAGTTAGCCTGTGAGAGCACATTTAACTAAATTAACTAAACAGTAAAAATGAGTACAATCATTATATTTTTTACATTTTCAATTAAGGAAGCGTGATTTTCATTATCGTGTGAAAGCTCCAGAGACATTTTGTATGAATACCTGTTTTTGAGAAATGTTTTCTTTGTTCATTAGTCATTAAGTCAAATGAGACTAGGAACATAAATATAATGTAGCAGCTATTAAGGTAATAAGGCATGTAAGAATATGAGAGATAAGAAACAAGGCAAGGGACTTGTAACCCACCAAAGATTACGAGTCAGAGAGGTATGGGAAGGCTCCCCTCTGTAGAGCAGTGGCAAATTAATTCAAATAATCTAATCCTGCCTTTACCCACTGTTTCTTTGTTGTTTTCTCTGCCATTACTCTTATATATTCCCCTTCTCTTCCTCTCATCCTTTAGTTTCTCCAAAGACCTTTTGCTTTCTTTTTCTCCATCTCTATTTTGTTACTCTCCTGCCCATCTTGTTTTCGCATTTGCCTATACTATTACATTATTATTATTGTCTATTAAACACCAAAATATTCTGTATCAATGTACAATGTATGTATATCTTTATTTATAAAGTGCTACTTATGTACGCAGCGCTGTACAGTAGAATACATTAATACAAACAGGGGATTATTAAGGTAATAATAGATAAATACAAAGTACAACAATAAATACAGATAGATACAAGATAAATACAGTTGCAATAAGTTAAGAGTCAAAGACACAAGAGGATGTATACAATACAATACAGTGTACAATACAATGTACAATGTATTGGGGAGTACAAAAGCAGTATGTCAGACATAAGGAGAAGGAACAAAATGGTGGCATGGCTTTGCTCTGCCAAGGTCGCCAGGCTGGTGTGTTGTTTGTAGAAGTACACTGGCACTGGGCAGAAGGTTAGTTATTTGATAACTCAGGGGTTGCATAAGATATTGGAATCTGACCCTCGGGGGGGTCAACATATCTTTGTCCTTTACTTTATAATGAAAATATATATTATTGTATGCAAAAAATGAAAGTAGGGATGTTAGATTGTAAGCTTCACCAGAAGAGGGACTTATGTATAAACTCTGTAAAGCACGACAGAATATGTCAGCGCTATATAAATAAAGGATAATAATAATCAGGATACACAGCAGAAGGTAGCTTTATATAAATCTACTGTAGAGAAGCCGGTGTCAGATGAAATTGGGAAACAAAGGAGAAGTGAAAGAAAGCAGAGAAAGATCTGCCCCGCTGCTGCCTCCAATGACAAGGTTCAGCTTTTTTGATATAACGCAGATAAAACAGGAAAGGATGTAACATAGAAGATTTTGATGTTCTCACAACAGGACGGCTATGTAAGCCCAATCTCAAATTGTTCTAGAAAGAAAGAAAAGCAAAGTAGTTACGGCTGTGAGACTGCCCAAAGGCCATTTCTTGCTTTCTTTCATTTTAAAGGTAAAGTCGTTTTTGTTTTTTTTTAAAAAAAAGCTTACAATACCATTAAAAAATTGTTCAATAAAAGCACTAAGGAATCACACTCATTCACAAGCTTATCATAACTGTAAAGCATTAGAAATGTACCTTTTCCGCCACTGCCCTTTATGTAAAATGTATATTTAAACTGTATTTGTTGTTTGCATTATTAATTCAATTAGAAGATGGCTCTTGTCATTCCCATGAAAATGGAAAATAGAACAAGTGTGGGAATTGTTATCCAGAATGCTTGGGACTAGGGGTTTCTGGATAAGGGGTCATAATTTTCATAATTTGAATCTCCGTACCTTAAGAGGCTGATTCATCAAAGTACAAGTTTGAATCCCAAAATGGGTAAAATTCGGATTAGATACGATAATTTCTGATAATCGGAAATGTCACGAAAATGCTAACGAAAAAATCATAATAGTCACGATAATATCGTATTGGCGATCCGAAAGTCATGAAATGTTCGTATCCAAACGATCGTAAACGGCGGGAAAACCTTTCTGACTTTGAACCTTCTGTGCATTTGGAAGTCTCCCATAGGGCTCAATGGCACTCTGCAGCTCCAACCTGGCCCAAGGAAAGTCTCCCATAGGGCTCAATGGCACTCTGCAGCTCCAACCTGCCCCAAGGAAAGTCTCCCATAGGGCTCAATGGCACTCTGCAGCTCCAACCTGGCCCAAGGAAAGTCTCCCATAGGGCTCAGTGGCACTCTGCAGCTCCAACCCGGCCCAAGGAAAGTCTCCCATAGGGCTCAATGGCACTCTGCAGCTCCAACCTGGCCCAAGGAAAGTCTCCCATAGGGCTCAATGGCACCCTGCAGCTCCAACCTGGCCCAAGGAAAGTCTCCCATAGGGCTCAATGGCACTCTGCAGCTCCAACCCGGCCCAAGGAAAGTCTCCCATAGGGCTCAATGGCACTCTGCAGCTCCAACCCGGCCCAAGGAAAGTCTCCCATAGGGCTCAATGGCACTCTGCAGCTCCAACCTGGCCCAAGGAAAGTCTCCCATAGGGCTCAATGGCACCCTGCAGCTCCAACCTGGCCCAAGGAAAGTCTCCCATAGGGCTCAATGGCACTCTGCAGCTCCAACCTGGCCCAAGGAAAGTCTCCCATAGGGCTCAATGGCACTCTGCAGCTCCAACCTGGCCCAAGGAAAGCCTCCCATAGGGCTCAATGGCACTCTGCAGCTCCAACCCGGCCCAAGGAAAGTCTCCCATAGGGCTCAATGGCACTCTGCAGCTCCAACCCGGCCCAAGGAATGTCTCCCATAGGGCTCAATGGCACTCTGCAGCTCCAACCTGGCCCAAGGAAAGTCTCCCATAGGGCTCAATGGCACTCTGCAGCTCCAACCTGGCCCAAGGAAAGTCTCCCATAGGGCTCAATGGCACTCTGCAGCTCCAACCTGGCCCAAGGAAAGTCTCCCATAGGGCTCAATGGCACTCTGCAGCTCCAACCCGGCCCAAGGAAAGTCTCCCATAGGGCTCAATGGCACTCTGCAGCTCCAACCCGGCCCAAGGAAAGTCTCCCATAGGGCTCAATGGCACTCTGCAGCTCCAACCCGGCCCAAGGAAAGTCTCCCATAGGGCTCAATGGAAATCTGCAGCTCCAACCTGGCCCAAGGAAAGTCTCCCATAGGGCTCAATGGCACCCTGCAGCTCCAACCTGGCCCAAGGAAAGCCTCCCATAGGGCTCAATGGCACTCTGCAGCTCCAACCCGGCCCAAGGAAAGTCTCCCATAGAGCTCAATGGCACCCTGCAGCTCCAACCTGGCCCAAGGAAAGTCACCCATAGGGCTCAATGGCACTCTGCAGCTCCAACCTGGCCCAAGGAAAGTCACCCATAGGGCTCAATGGCACTCTGCAGCTCCAACCCGGCCCAAGGAAAGTCTCCCATAGGGCTCAATGGCACTCTGCAGCTCCAACCCGGCCCAAGGAAAGTCTCCCATAGGGCTCAATGGCACTCTGCAGCTCCAACCCGGCCCAAGGAAAGTCTCCCATAGGTCTCAATGGCACTCTGCAGCTCCAACCTGGCCCAAGGAAAGTCTCCCATAAGGGTCAATGGCACTCTGCAGCTCCAACCTGCCCCAAGGAAAGTCTCCCATAGGACTCAATGGCACTCTGCAGCTCCAACCCGGCCCAAGGAAAGTCTCCCATAGGGCTCAATGGCCCAAGGAAAGTCACCCATAGGGCTCAATGGCCCAAGGAAAGTCACCCATAGGACTCAATGCCACTCTGCAGCTCCAACCTGGCCCAAGGAAAGTCTCCCATAGGGCTCAATGGCACTCTGCAGCTCCAACCTGGCCCAAGGAAAGTCTCCCATAGGGCTCAATGGCCCAAGGAAAGTCTCCCATAGGGCTCAATGGCCCAAGGAAAGTCTCCTATAGGGCTCAATGGCCCAAGGAAAGTCACCCATAGGGCTCAATGGCACTCTGCAGCTCCAACCTGGCCCAAGGAAAGTCTCCCATAGGGCTCAATGGCACCCTGCAGCTCCAACCCGGCCCAAGGAAAGTCTCCCATAGGGCTCAATGGCACTCTGCAGCTCCAACCTGGCCCAAGGAAAGTCTCCCATAGGGCTCAATGGCACTCTGCAGCTCCAACCCGGCCCAAGGAAAGTCTCCCATAGGGCTCAATGGCACTCTGCAGCTCCAACCTGGCCCAAGGAAAGTCTCCCATAGGGCTCAATGGCACCCTGCAGCTCCAACCTGGCCCAAGGAAAGCCTCCCATAGGGCTCAATGGCACTCTGCAGCTCCAACCCGGCCCAAGGAAAGTCTACCATAGAGCTCAATGGCACCCTGCAGCTCCAACCTGCCCCAAGGAAAGTCTCCCATAGGGCTCAATGGCACTCTGCAGCTCCAACCCAGCCCAAGGAAAGTCACCCATAGGACTCAATGGCACTCTGCAGCTCCAACCCGGCCCAAGGAAAGTCTCCCATAGGGCTCAATGGCCCAAGGAAAGTCACCCATAGGGCTCAATGGCCCAAGGAAAGTCACCCATAGGGCTCAATGGCACTCTGCAGCTCCAACCCGGCCCAAGGAAAGTCTCCCATAGGACTCAATGCCACTCTGCAGCTCCAACCTGGCCCAAGGAAAGTCTCCCATAGGGCTCAATGGCACTCTGCAGCTCCAACCTGGCCCAAGGAAAGTCTCCCATAGGGCTCAATGGCCCAAGGAAAGTCTCCCATAGGGCTCAATGGCCCAAGGAAAGTCTCCTATAGGGCTCAATGGCCCAAGGAAAGTCACCCATAGGGCTCAATGGCACTCTGCAGCTCCAACCTGGCCCAAGGAAAGTCTCCCATAGGGCTCAATGGCACCCTGCAGCTCCAACCCGGCCCAAGGAAAGTCTCCCATAGGGCTCAATGGCACTCTGCAGCTCCAACCTGGCCCAAGGAAAGTCTCCCATAGGGCTCAATGGCACTCTGCAGCTCCAACCCGGCCCAAGGAAAGTCTCCCATAGGGCTCAATGGCACTCTGCAGCTCCAACCTGGCCCAAGGAAAGTCTCCCATAGGGCTCAATGGCACCCTGCAGCTCCAACCTGGCCCAAGGAAAGCCTCCCATAGGGCTCAATGGCACTCTGCAGCTCCAACCCGGCCCAAGGAAAGTCTCCCATAGAGCTCAATGGCACCCTGCAGCTCCAACCTGGCCCAAGGAAAGCCTCCCATAGGGCTCAATGGCACCCTGCAGCTCCAACCCGGCCCAAGGAAAGTCTCCCATAGGGCTCAATGGCACTCTGCAGCTCCAACCTGGCCCAAGGAAAGTCTCCCATAGGGCTCAATGGCACCCTGCAGCTCCAACCTGGCCCAAGGAAAGCCTCCCATAGGGCTCAATGGCACTCTGCAGCTCCAACCCGGCCCAAGGAAAGTCTACCATAGAGCTCAATGGCACCCTGCAGCTCCAACCTGCCCCAAGGAAAGTCTCCCATAGGGCTCAATGGCACTCTGCAGCTCCAACCCAGCCCAAGGAAAGTCACCCATAGGACTCAATGGCACTCTGCAGCTCCAACCCGGCCCAAGGAAAGTCTCCCATAGGGCTCAATGGCCCAAGGAAAGTCACCCATAGGGCTCAATGGCCCAAGGAAAGTCACCCATAGGGCTCAATGGCACTCTGCAGCTCCAACCCGGCCCAAGGAAAGTCTCCCATAGGACTCAATGCCACTCTGCAGCTCCAACCTGGCCCAAGGAAAGTCTCCCATAGGGCTCAATGGCACTCTGCAGCTCCAACCTGGCCCAAGGAAAGTCTCCCATAGGGCTCAATGGCCCAAGGAAAGTCTCCCATAGGGCTCAATGGCCCAAGGAAAGTCTCCTATAGGGCTCAATGGCCCAAGGAAAGTCACCCATAGGGCTCAATGGCACTCTGCAGCTCCAACCTGGCCCAAGGAAAGTCTCCCATAGGGCTCAATGGCACCCTGCAGCTCCAACCCGGCCCAAGGAAAGTCTCCCATAGGGCTCAATGGCACTCTGCAGCTCCAACCTGGCCCAAGGAAAGTCTCCCATAGGGCTCAATGGCACTCTGCAGCTCCAACCCGGCCCAAGGAAAGTCTCCCATAGGGCTCAATGGCACTCTGCAGCTCCAACCTGGCCCAAGGAAAGTCTCCCATAGGGCTCAATGGCACCCTGCAGCTCCAACCTGGCCCAAGGAAAGCCTCCCATAGGGCTCAATGGCACTCTGCAGCTCCAACCCGGCCCAAGGAAAGTCTCCCATAGAGCTCAATGGCACCCTGCAGCTCCAACCTGGCCCAAGGAAAGCCTCCCATAGGGCTCAATGGCACCCTGCAGCTCCAACCCGGCCCAAGGAAAGTCTCCCATAGGGCTCAATGGCACTCTGCAGCTCCAACCCGGCCCAAGGAAAGTCTCCCATAGAGCTCAATGGCACCCTGCAGCTCCAACCTGGCCCAAGGAAAGCCTCCCATAGGGCTCAATGGCACTCTGCAGCTCCAACCCGGCCTAAGGAAAGTCACCCATAGGGCTCAATGGCACTCTGCAGCTCCAACCTGGCCCAAGGAAAGTCACCCATAGGGCTCAATGGCACTCTGCAGCTCCAACCTGGCCCAAGGAAAGTCTCCCATAGGGCTCAATGGCACTCTGCAGCTCCAACCCGGCCCAAGGAAAGTCTCCCATAGGGCTCAATGGCACTCTGCAGCTCCAACCCGGCCCAAGGAAAGTCTCCCATAGGGCTCAATGGCACTCTGCAGCTCCAACCCGGCCCAAGGAAAGTCTCCCATAGGGCTCAATGGCACTCTGCAGCTCCAACCCGGCCCAAGGAAAGTCTCCCATAGGGCTCAATGGCACTCTGCAGCTCCAACCCGGCCCAAGGAAAGTCTCCCATAGGGCTCAATGGCACTCTGCAGCTCCAACCCGGCCCAAGGAAAGTCTCCCATAGGGCTCAATGGCACTCTGCAGCTCCAACCCAGCCCAATGAAAGTCTTCCATAGGGCTCAATGGCCCAAGGAAAGTCACCATACCGAAGCTTGAATGAATCCGAAACTTTCATACTCGTTGCAACAAATATGATTTTGTCACACAAATTGTCGAAAAAGTCACAAAAAATGCGCACAGTACGAAAACTTAAAAAATTAAAAATTTTTGTATTCGGAAACAGTCGTACTTTGATAAATGGGCCCCTTAGTCTACTAAAAAAAAATATTTAAACATTAAATAAACTCAATATCCAATACTCCAATATGGATTCATGCAGCTTAGTTACCATCAAGTACTATGTACTGTTTTATTATTAGAAAAAGGAAATCATTTTTTTAAAGGTGAATTATTTGCTTGAAATCGAGTCTATTGAACATGGCCTTCTTGTAATTCTAACTGTACCAAATATCTGTTATGAAATATTCAGGGAAATTTAAGGAAACCCTACCCTGGAAGCCAAACAAAAATGTTGTACAGGTATAGGACCCATTATCCAGAATGCTCGGGACCTGAGGTTTAAACCCAGGAGGTTTGTTTTGCTTACAATAAGGATTAATTATATCTTGGTTGGGATCAAGTACAAGAAACTGTTTTATTATTACAGAGAAAAAGGAAATCATTTTTAAAAATTAGAATTATTTGCTTATAATGGAGTCAATGGGAGATGGTCTTCCTGTAATTCGGAACTTTCTGGCTAATGGTTTTCCGGATAATGGATCTCATACCTATATTCTTAAAGTATAGTGTAGTAATATATATATATATATATATATATATATATATATACATAATTCAGTAGAAAAATATATAATTATTCTCTAGGGAAGCATGCTGGGGGGTGGGGCATATCGGCATATCCCATCTTGCTTACACAGGCCCCCTGCCATCTAATCATTCCTACTTAGTTGGGGCTTATTTATAAACACTGTGCAAATTTGCACCTGGGCAGTAACTCATGGCAACCATTCAGCTGATTGCTTTCAGTGTTCACCCTGCAGCTGGCTAAAAAAATCTAACCGCTGATTGGTTGCTATGGGTTACTAGCTAGGTGCAAATTTGCCCAGTGTTTATAAATATGCCCTGCTGAAGCTGGCAGGAAACAGAGCAAAAGAAAACTATTAGAATATTCATCTTCTAAAATTCTATCCAACTATCCGGGAAACAAAGTTATAGATATATTATTGTATCGGTCTTCCTGCTTTGTTTCCAAGAGCACCTAATAAATCTCAGCCTTGTTGGACTTCAGACTATGCTTCAAGGTATATCTAGTAAATAGGCATGAGCAAACTATTTTCGCCCAGTACAGTTTGGTCTGGAACTGGGCGGAAGACATTTTTCACAAATTAATGCTAGAATTTTGCCATGTGATCTGTTTCAACAGAGAAAAAAATGAGGTCTGTTGAGGTCTGAGACAGTACAATGCTAATGGAGAAGAAATTGGCAATGTGTGAGAGCCTAATTTTGTATGAAGAACAGTTGCTGTAACAATAAAGAGCAATATTTATGCTTTTGCAGACCTAAAAACACCTTAGCTGCAATGTCATTTTGCCTTCTCAGTGACACTACTGCATTTCTGCAAAATGATGCAGTTTTGTACATCACTATTACACCGCTACATCACTACTAGTGAAGAAATAGGCTTTCACCCCAAATCTCACCCTAATTAACCCTTATGTTTATCCTCTTCCTCAGATTTTGACCCCCTAAAAGGAGACAACCACCTCAGTTTGGGAACCATAGCTGAAATTGTATTGTACAATGGCGCATAAATTCACAAATTATATGTGGTCATTTTAGGTGCTACAAATGATCTTCCTAGTTTTTTGGTGTTAAATGCCAGATCTGTGGATACGCTGATGATGTTAGTTGGAAGTATGTCCCTTTAGGCAGGATTGTTATATCCATTATCTGTTCAGACTGTTGGTGCGTTCCAAAAGCACAAAGATAAACTAAATACAACTGTGTTTTTCACACATCATCATACAGGACATAATGACATGATTACCATTAGGGATTCACTGATGATGTGTGAATACGTAAAAAAGGAAAGTTTCCATTGCCTGGAAAATGTATATACTGGCTGAACTGATTCAGAAAAAATCAGATGAACTGGAAGTAATAATCACAGACGCTTTCAGAATTCCCTGATCTGTGTCCCTGAATGTAGAGTATTATATCCCAAAACATTTATCTGCAGAAAAAGAATCCATTATAAAATTTGTATACCAAACTACTGGGAAATGAGAGATGTAACAGCACAGAAAGGTAAAAAAAGTGAGGCTAATGAGATTAAATCAAATTGTGTGGAATAGGGGGATGAATACACGATACAGTGTCCAAAGAAAACCCGAACACTACCAAAATTTATAGCACAGAAACACAGAGAGTATTATACACTATGGACAGTGTGCAATTAGGCAAGGCATTGATGAGTTCTGTGAGGAGAGGTTGTTTCCAAACTTCTTTAACTGCCAAAGTGCAGGTGATATGATTTGATCTCCATTGGAACCTAAGATTGATATGAATGCTGGTTCGGAAAACAAAATAAAGACAAACGACTAAAGACTATGCCCTATCACTACTTTTGCCACTAAGGGCCGGTGGGATGGCATTTCGGGGAGGTTAGTCGCCCGCTACAAGGGAGATTTGTCATGGGCAACTAACCTTCCCGTGTGCCGCAGCCCTTAAGCTGATTTGGAACTTGCATCCAAACCTCACCCTGAACTTCTGCCTTGAATTTTCTAAACAGCAACTGTGTTGTCAAAACAACACCCTATATAAACTCTGTTTGTACAGCAACAACATGTTACCCATTAGTCTGAACAACCCTGCATGATTAATCCAAACATATATCCAAGTACAGAATATACATATATTGATGACTATTACTAAGGTCATGTCTATCATTTAGTTCTAGTGATGTTCCTTAGCTACATTTCTTAGTAACCCCTAAAGCTAGGTTCCTCTAGAGCAGTCCTGTCCAACTTATTACATGTAGTGGGTCGATTATTTCTCATATAGTGTGTCTGAGGGATGGATTTAATTAAAATGATGATGTCAAACAGAGAAGTCTAAGTTTGAGCAGACTGGGGGCCATAAAATACTTTATAGGGCCTCATCCAGCCTGATGTCCTTCAGTTGGACAGTCCTGCTCTAAAGGGATTGTTATCACCTACCCAAAAGGCTATATGGCACTAAATTAAATAGCACGCTACAATTCATTTGGATTGATGGAAATGTTTGAGTAATTGGTAAAAGTTCTAAAAATGTTCATAGCTTTCTAAGAAAAGATGTCTGTAGGAAAAGTGCCGGCGGAGAAGAGAACCAGAAGCAGCACTCCCACTGCACTACTTTGTGGCATGGTTTGGGAGGGTGATCTTAGGAGAGGGTTCTATTTATTCCTAAGGATTTCACTTGCCTTTAATATAAGATCTTGCCGTACTGAAGCCACTAACAAAGAAAAGAAAATGAAGAAAAACAACTTCAATTAGGTTGACATTAGAAATAAGTGCTCACATTAGTCAAGGCCTCTTTAAAGAGGATGTTCACCTCTACATTAAAACACAGAGAATATTATCTCTATTCTGGCTCCTACTAGTCTTCAGCTGCAAATCCTGTCTGGGGTCACTAACCGCAGCATTGATAAACCTGACTGTGAGGCTTCAGTTCTATTGTTATTCTTATTTTTTATTGTTTATTTTTCTTTTCAGGCCCTCTGCTATTCCTGACTGTGAGGCTTCAGTTCTATTGTTATTCTTATTTTTTATTGTTTATTTTTCTTTTCAGGCCCTCTGCTATTCCTCTTCCATTTCAACTCTCTGGTTGCTAGGGTCTGAAACCTACAGAAGATTCAAAAAACAGTTGTAAAAATGCCTACACCATACGTCATTTTAATATCAAGGCAAACAACTGCTTTGAGAAGCAACAATTTAATCACCTGA
Source organism: Xenopus tropicalis (assembly GCF_000004195.4). Classification (NCBI taxonomy): domain Eukaryota; kingdom Metazoa; phylum Chordata; class Amphibia; order Anura; family Pipidae; genus Xenopus; species Xenopus tropicalis. The sequence goes on along the minus strand of NC_030678.2, from coordinate 152,847,943 downwards.
ATTTTTAAAACGACTTGCAAGTTGCAATCAGGTATCGGGAATAGAAACGCACAATTACGAAACATTCAGAACGCACGGCGAATACCAACACAACAAGGTCAGCAGGAGCTGAAATTTCCCACGCCAAATCTTCCAACATCAACACTGTGGTTAAGATGTGAATTCCGAAATGTTTTAAGGCTGATGTTCAAATAACATGACTCATCGGCTTTCCATTTCCTGACTGTACTTCCTTTGGCTCCCAAGCCTATTTTAACATAGACCTTGAGCGATGTCGGTGAACTCTTTGTCTAGTAAATAAAGGAATATTTCCCTCTGTGTTTTGGGTCAAGTTTACATAAAATATTTATAGCACTGCAGTAATTGCTGCCATATGGTTTTGTAGAAATGACCTTGGAAAGACTCTGCCTTTTTAGAATGAAATGTGTTGTGCAAGGACTTGGTTAGTCACTTTACCGAAAAAAACGTTAGCTGCTAGCATAGAGTATTCTGATGACAGCTGCGCTCAATCCAATGCAGCTGCTTTTATGTCTCTTCTTAAGTAAATAAATCAACACAATTCTGTTGTGGCCAAGAAACCGCAAACCAGACAGTGGGAAAATGCAGTTACAGTAAAAGGAAATCACATGAGGGGAATGTACAATAAGTAAGAGTGGAACAAATATGGTGGGTAAAACATCAGTTTTAAAACAGCACAAAAACCCCCATGGACCACTTCCCAGCCATTTTTTAACTTGTGGCCCTGTAAAACGATGAAGAAAAAGAGCTTGTCAAGTGTCAGTATAAACATGTGAAAGAGTAAGGGGCAGATTTCCTAAAATTCTAACTCAGGAATCAAGAAAGTTTCCCTAAAGTAAATTTCCATTTACTAATGAAAGTGTCAGTTTGCCAGAATGGGTCTGACTATTTGCAGAGGTGCTTCTGAGCCAGAAACAGAAACTCAGCTCTTAGATTTCCCATGGTTGTTTTTTGCTGCCTCTGATAAAGCAACATTAAGAAGACTCCGGATGGTGAAAGCAGGTACAGAGTGGTGCACTGGTGGGTACAAGGCAGCCATGTACTTACCATCTGTCATAGGCAGGTGCCAAGCATAGGACTCCTTTCCATTCATCCCCTTCCCACCAATCCCTCATAAATACAGTGCTGCCAAATGTGTCCTGTGCTGTATTCACGGAGGAAATTTGGCTCCTTATGCCCCATTCTGGAGCACAGTGACCTTCGCCCACAGGCACAAGTTCAAAGAACATGGCGGTTTGCCCCTGTTTTTGCACTTTGCACCATGCCCCACCATCAGAAAATGAGCCATAAGTTTTGCACCTTGTCATATGGTAAGTTAATTGCATTATGCGAAATGAATGCAAAATGCAAGTTGAAGAGGTCTTAACAATTGGGAAGGACATATTTTCTACATTATTATGACTATTAGTAGTATCAGACATGGTATTTATTCTTTTTACAAGCAGTAGTTTTCATTAGTTTATGTAAAAAACACAACAGTAAATTTGCTTTATTGATTACATTATAAGATTTGTGCAAAAGAATACTGGATTTTGGGCTCAGTCTGACCCAAGCTTTTGTACCTGTGCTGACCTGCCCTTTAACATGACATCAGAGATGATGTTAGAGATGGGGGCCAGGTTCAGAGCCGCAATATCCCACAAACAAATGGGGATAGTGAATGAGGGATGGGGAAACTAGACTCACCGCACAGTTAAATGTTTGTAATAAGAACTCGTAATAAGAACTTGTTGCGTGTAATAAGCAACCTGTACCTAACTCGAACCCCATGTGAAAGTCCAAACTGCAGCCCAAACCCTCCTGACCCACAGGTAAACCCATGGGTATCAGACTGGGATTCAAAACAGGCCCTGGCATTTCAAGTTTACAGAGGCCTAAACAGCTCCCCGCCATACACACTATAACTAGTGACTGTCTATGGCATCTTACAAGAGCCCATCTGGCATTTGGCAGAACAGACAGATTGCCTTTCCAGGCCTGATGGCAACCCATTCATCACTAAAACCCACAGTCATATTTGGAATGTGTATCAGGTCATCATTTGTACAGGAACCACACACAGGCCTACAGTTCTCTACAGTCATTGTGCCACTGAGACCAGTAGCCATCTATCAAATTGCTTTAATGGCTAATTGATCCATCAAATCATTGGTTTTATATCAATTAACTCAGCCTACATATAGCCAGCTTTGCTTTTATCTAAAAAGGAAACAACCCTACCAGTTGGGTGGAACAGTCTGTTGGGCTCAAATTTAATGAAGAAACACCAGCCATGACCGCATCTTCAATGTCTACATTTAGCTGCTCCAGCTTCATCATCAGACATGTCATAGATTCTGACCACCGATATCTTTCTTCCTGTTCGGATAAAAATATAAAGAATTTTCAGCAAATAAATCAGAGTTTTCTATTGCATTTCAGTTTCAGCAATTTATAACATAGTTGGTATGGTAGAATAAGCCAACACTATACTGTAATTTGGTGCCATATTCAAACTAGCTAGATTGCCTTTGGCACACATGAACTTGTGGCCTGGATCCCTTCACATTCTTTTCTTTAGTAGATATTTGGCTCTGGACTCCTACACTCTTCACCCTTAGCAGAGAGTTAGATGGCATGACTGTGGGCAGAGATGAACAATGCCACTCTTTGCATATCAAGAGCATATAAGCATTTTTTTGTGATTACCATAAAAATCAATTACAAGAAGGGTATTTGAATCACACCCAGCACAATAGGCATGCTATGGGACCTTAGCCTTAATGGTACCCCCAAATGGTTATTATATATATCACCGCACCTGTGTTGCTGCACCCCTCTGCTGAGCGCAAAGAGTGCTTTAAGTGCATAACACAAAGGTTTCGTTTATATAGGCTTTTATTGTGGGGAAAGAAATGTTTCTCAGAATGAAATAAAGATATAAAGAAAACACAGTGTCAGCACTTAATACACTTCAGCTTGCCTTCAGGCAGCAAACGACTTTGAAAGTGTACATAAAGCTTCTGATGGGGAACAATAATTCTATTCAGCCGAGGACTTTCATAGTAGTGTGTCTGTCTGTTCTCCATGCCTGCAAGACTGGATGCCGTATGTGTGATCCCTGCCAACACATTTCAACCGAAAATGCTGGAATGCTGAAGAAATTCGAAGTCATTTCAATAAGGAGTTCTTGTTCAGCACTAAGGTCGGGGTGGTTGCTTTCTCAATGAAACCACACAAGAAAGTCAGCAATTAGACTTCTTGGTAACGGCGGGCCACAAACGCACATGGGTTATGAGAAATGTTCCCAAAGATTGTTTCTGTCAGCTCAAATGACCTTTGGCTTGAAAGCAACATTATTTCTGCCCCGTAGTTTTTTGTGCTCGCATTTTATGTTTATTCGCTATAAATCCATACGCGGGTTTATTCTGAGCCTCTTTAGGGATTCTGTTGAAATTAATACTGAAATAAAACTACGGGCAACTATAAGAATTTCTGCTGTTAGAGAAAGGTCCATGTTTAATTTGTTTTGTGCGAGGTTGGGCAGGGTTGATAAAACATTGATAGATTGAATTCATATATAGAGTCGAATGCAAAGGTTTGGAACCCCTTGCCAGATAATATATTTTGTTAATTCTGGAAGTAAAAAGTAGGAAACAACTACTGCTACAAAACAACATTTGCAAATGTTAATGCACACTTTACATCCCCAACTTTAATACAAAGAAACAAAGAAAATAGCAATTGTGACATGTGCAAAGGATGGGCCCCTCAGTAAGTGAGTATTTTTTGACAGCCCCTTTGGCACAGATTATGGCTCATAAACACCTTTTGTATCCAGCTAAGAGTCTTTCAGTTCTTGATTTTTGCCCTCTCTTCCTTGCAGATCACTTCTTATTTGTGTCTTGTATGTGTAACATCTTCCCACAGATTTTCAATGATGTTTGTCAGAAGAACATGAGGGCCATTCCAAACCTTCAGCTTGCTTCTCTTTAGGTAGCTCATGGTGGTTTTGGGGTATGTTTAGGGTTTTTGTATTGTTGTAGGAGCTGGATCCCATTTTTAGCTTTAGCTTCACATCCAGAATTTTCTAATATTTAGTGGAATCCATTCTTCCCTCTACACGTACAAAGCATAATGTAGAGTTACATTTACACTTTTTCAGTCCACTGCACTTGTTTCAAAATGGCCTATGGTGGTTTGTCTAAGGTTTGTGAGGAGGTTACAGGTAAGGCTTCTTCCTAATGACTGTGCAGATCATTATGTTTTGTGTTTCTGTACCAGCCCAAGGCAACCCCAGCCCTTTAGCAGGGAAGATCTGTGCCCCCAAAGATGCCCCAGTAGCCCCCCATCTTCTTTTCTGATTCACTGCCCATGCTCTGTGCTGCTGTCACTTACTTGAGCTTAGGGACCCACTTACAATATACTGTATATATAGAATATAAATGTCACACTATACTGTATATATAGAATATAAATGGCACAATATACTGTATATATAGAATATAAATGGCACACTATACTGTATATATAGAATATAAATGGCACACTATACTGTATATATAGAATATAAATGGCACACTATACTGTATATATAGAATATAAATGGCACACTATACTGTATATATAGAATATAAATGGCACACTATACTGTATATATATGTCACAAAATAAGGCTGTGTAAATACTACCAATTATTAGTAAATGGCAGCTCTGAAAGCAGTGCAATTAGAATAAGAATTTAATAATCATCCCAGTAGCATCAGCTTATATGACAGATGAACCTCATTTTCTGCTTGATAATTTGCAATGACCCGTACACTTAGCTTCTCAACAGCTGCCCAGATCACTGTGAGCAAGTTCAGTGTCACTGACACTTCTAACAAAATCCAAGATGGAGTGAGCTCCCATGACAACTTTTAAGGCCTGAATCATTACTGTTATAGAGATACTGAACCTTTATGCTTGTACAATAGTTCAGTATTTAGTAGTTTAGTTCTCTTTTAACTGCCATCCCTTGATGACTTTACGGACAGGGGATTTTGTGAGCTACAAGCATTTTGCAATCTGTTTATAGCCTGTGATCTGTTTGAATCTGTTTTTCCACTTGATAAAGAGCTTTTGAGCTTGGAAAAAAAATGTAGTGTGAATAAAACGCTTTTCAGCAGCCACACCTGTTTGTGGTGTCTTTTACTTAATCTGAGTAATAATTGTCTTCCCCTGCTTTGTAGGCATCAATTAGCTTCATTTTGAAAACCTCACCCAGTTGCTTAGAGCAATAGTTTTTGACTAATAGCCCGTAGTTGAGGTTCAGAGATTTTATTTAGCTTTACTTTTGACTTATAAAATTAACTAAACATGTAATTTGCCCAAGGGTGCCCAAACGACTGTAAGCTATAAGGCCGAAAAACTATGGACACCCCTTCTAATTATTGCAGTTGGCTAGTTACCCCACAGCCATCATTGCTCTGACACAAGTGCCACAACATCTTACTATGACATTCTTTACATGTTTGTGTTTCCTACTTTGTAGCCAATGTTTGGTGATGGCCAGTGCCGCCGCTCCCTAAACACAGAGTATGCAGTCTGCGTAGGGCACCAAAAGACCAAGTCATCGTCAGCGGCTGCGGCTCCTTCTCTCTTATGTGGCAGCGACAGGCCCTTTTATAAGGTTGCGCCCGTGCGTATGACGTCACACTTCAGCAACGAGGCGCAACCTTATAGAAGTGCCTGTTGCCGCGGCATAAGAGAGAAGGAGCCGCCGACGATGACTTGGTCTGTTGGGGGTACTTTCTATGGGGGCAATGTGTGGGGGCTACTGTCTATGGGGGGTACTGTGTATGAGGCAATTGGGGGCACTGTGTGTGGGGGCTACTGTCTATGGGGCAATTGGGGGCACTGTTTATGGGGACAATTGGGGCACTTTCTATTGGGGGCACTGTGTGTGGGGGCTACTCTCTATAGGGGGGGAACTGGGGGGGCAATTGGGGGCACTGTTTTTTTTGAATAAAGTTCTATTTTGGCCCCTATAGTAGTGTCAGGATCAGCGGGATTCGAACACCACTTGGGGTGTTCCTGGTGGCATGCATTTGCCTCTGTAGCCACTGGAGGCATTTCGGTCTGTCTGTTTCTGCTCTTGTCTCCTACTTTCTGGCTGCTCCCTTTCCTCCGCCCACCTCATTAACCTCATGTGTTTCCCATCATCTAATCTTCTCCCTTTATAAGCCTTTCCCTGACCATTGCCCCTTGCTTGGTCATTAATTGTCTTTCGTGATCCTGTCGTCCTGTTCCTGTTCCTGTGTCTGTGTCCTTGTTCTCGCTGGTTCCAAGCTCCAGTTCCGTGTCCTGATCCTGCCTTCTGCCTTGTTCCTGAGTCCTTTCTAGTTCTGCCTTGATTTCCCGGTTTTGACCTTGGCCTGTCCTTTACTTTGCTTGACTGCCGCTTGCCCTGACCTTTTGCCTGTTTTGGATTCTGCCTCTGCCTGCCGTTCAAGATTCAGTCTGTATATCCTTTGTGTGCACTGTTAAGTCACTAAGTTTATTAAAAGTTCTTCACTATCAACATGGCCTCTGACACCAGTTCTGTGACTTATGGTTACACTCCGGGTTACCCCGTCTTCAGGCTCCCACCTTCCTGGTACTCCACGGCGTCTCCTCAGGGAGATCGTGACAGAATGACCAAGCCATACAAAATGGAGCCTGCTGGTAACTCCTCCATGTCCTGTGATGTTGAACTACAACTCTCTACTGCTCCTTGGCTCTCTACCCTCAAGAAATACAAAGGTGAGGAAGATTCTTTTTTTGCCTTTCTGTTATCCTGTAAAGCCTTAAGTTCTGCTCCATTTTTTGTACAAGCCACTAATCCTTTAAGGAGTAGACTTGTTATCTCCTAGAGGGAGATGCTCGTGTATGGGCGGAATGGTGCATTGCTGAAAAGGCCAGTTTTTTGGAGGATCCCTGTGCTTTTTTGTCTTATCTGAAAGCTACTTTTACTGGGGATTTATTCCCAGTTACCTCTGACTCATTCTCTTCAAATGTCACTGTGACTGCCGGTTCTGTAAAACCTTTCCCGTTTACCCCTTCAGTCCCAAGATATTCACAGCTTGTTGAGTTAAATATATTGAATATCCACCAGCCTACTGTTCCTTCCTATTATGATTTTTATGATGAGGAACTAGACTGTGAAGATGACTATACTGATTTTTCTGATTATGAAGATTGGGAAGATGTGGATTCTGATGAGGATGAGATTCAAACTGCCATTAAGCCCATGTCTGTTCATTTTCCTTCAGTTCAGTCTGTAACTGCTCCTCTGTCAGCTTTGGCTGTTCCGCAGTCTGACATCAAGCCTGTGACAGTTTTCAAGTCTCTCAGACCTGAACCCCAGTTCGTGAGTCTGTCTATTAAAAACCAGTCTCTTACTCAAGTTCCTGCAGCCAAGCTTCCAGTGTCTGCTCCAGGGCCGGCTGCCCAGCCTTCAGTTCCTGCTCATCTGCCTATTTTTTTCTGGTACCTGCGCTCGGGCGGCTTGGTCCTTTGCCAGCTTTCCCACGGATTGGGTCCCTACCAGTCCTCGGGCAGTCCAGCTCTGAACATTCATCGGCTCCTGTGCCAGTGCTTCAGTCTCCCGCTCCAGCCTCTGTGCCAGTGCCCCAGCAACAGCGGCCTTGTCCTGCTTCAGCTTCTGTGCCTGAACTGCAACCCTCAGCTTCTGTGCCTGAACTGCAACCCTCAGCTTCTGTGCCTGAACTGCAACCCTCAGCTTCTGTGCCTGAACTGCAACCCTCAGCTCCTGTGCCGGCTCCCCGAAAGCTGTCTGCTCCTGTGCCGGCTCCCCGAAAGCTGACTACTCCAGTGTCAGCTGACTCCCTGCCCGCTCCTGTGCCAGTCTCCGCTCCTGTGCCAGTCTCCGCTCCTGTGCCGGCTCCCCGAAAGCTGTCTGCTCCTGTGCCGGCTCCCCGAAAGCTGTCTGCTCCTGTGCCGGCTCCCCGAAAGCTGTCTGCTCCTGTGCCGGCTCCCCGAAAGCTGTCTGCTCCTGTGCCGGCTCCCCGAAAGCTGTCTGCTCCTGTGCCGGCTCCCCAAAAGCTGTCTGCTCCTGTGCCGGCTCCCCGAAAGCTGCTTCTGTCTGCTCTAGCACCTGAAGTTAACCTGCCGGTTCCTGCATCCGCAGTCCAGTCTCCGGTTCCTGCATCCGCAGTCCAGTCTCCGGTTCCTGCATCCGCAGTCCAGTCTCCGGTTCCTGCTTCCACAGTCCAGTCCCCGGTTCCTGCCCTCCAGCCAGTGCCTGCTCCGGTTCCTGCCTTCCAGCCAGTGCCTGCTCCGGTTCCTGCCTTCCAGCCAGTGCCTGCTCCGGTGTCTGCCATCCAGCCAGTGCCTGCTCCGGTGTCTGCCATCCAGCCAGTGCCTGCTCCGGTGTCTGCCATCCAGCCAGTGCCTGCTCCGGTGTCTGCCATCCAGCCAGTGCCTGCTCCGGTGTCTGCCATCCAGCCCGTGCCTCCTCCTGTGCCTGCACCCCGACGGCTGCCTTCTCCCATACCAGCAGTCATGTCTGTGCCAGTTCTCCAGTCATCCGTTCCAGCTCCTGTGCCAGCGGTCCTGCCCGTGACGGCTCCTGTGCCAGCTCCCGTGCCAGCAGTTGTGGCTGTTCCTGCCTCTGTGTCAGCGGTCATGCCTGTTCTCTCTTCAGTGCCAATGCTTCTGCCACCTGCCTCTGAGGACAAAATTGCTTCTGGGTCTACCTTCCCTGCTAGTGGATCTGGTGGTTCTGTTGTCGCAGACTCTGCCAGTCCTGTTGCAGTGAGTGGTGGTCTTGTTGCTTCCCTGGGCATCTCTCTTCCACCTGTAGTGGGTGTGCTTGATGGTGCTTCACCTGTAATGGGTGTCTATGATGGTCCTCCACCTGTAATGGGTGTTTTGTGTGGCGTCTCATCCGCTGTGGCTCCTGACCCTGGCGTCTCATCCGCTGTGGCTCCTGACCCTGGCGTCTCATCCGCTGTGGCTCCTGACCCTGGCGTCTCATCCGCTGTGGCTCCTGACCCTGGCGTCTCATCCGCTGTGGCTCCTGACCCTGGCGTCTCATCCGCTGTGGCTCTCGATTCTGGCAACTTCTCTGTTCTAAATCCTGACCTTGGTGGCCTACCTTGTGTTAATGATCCTCTGGCTTCGGCTTCTGTTCCTGGCGACCCTCTGGCTTCGGCTTCTGTTCCTGGCGACCCTTTGGCTTCGACTTTTGATGACCCTCTGATTCCGGCTTCTGTTCCTGACGACCCTCTGGCTTTGGCTTCTGATCCTGGTTATTTTCAATTTTTTGCAGTTCTTTTGTTTTTGGTCTCTCTGGACTTGAAACTTTTGGACATTTTTTGGACTGCAAGCCTTAAGGACATTTTTGGTAGGAAAATGTTTAAAATATGTCCACCCGATCCTGGGATCGCCCAGTGGTCGATCCTCAAGGGGGGGGTAATGTCAGGATCAGCGGGATTCGAACACCACTTGGGGTGTTCCTGGCGGCATGCATTTGCCTCTGTAGCCACTGGAGGCATTTCGGTCTGTCTGTTTCTGCTCTTGTCTCCTACTTTCTGTCTGCTCCCTTTCCTCCGCCCACCTCATTAACCTCATGTGTTTCCCATCATCTAATCTTCTCCCTTTATAAGCCTTTCCCTGACCATTGCCCCTTGCTTGGTCATTAATTGTCTTTTGTGACCCTGCCGTCCTGTTCCTGTTCCTGTGTCTGTGTCCTTGTTCTCGCTGGTTCCAAGCTCCAGTTCCGTGTCCTGATCCTGCCTTCTGCCTTGTTCCTGAGTCCTTTCTAGTTCTGCCTTGATTTCCCGGTTTTGACCTTGGCCTGTCCTTTACTTCGCTTGACTGCCGCTTGCCCTGACCTTTTGCCTGTTTTGGATTCTGCCTCTGCCTGCCGTTCAAGATTCAGTCTGTATATCCTTTGTGTGCACTGTTAAGTCACTAAGTTTATTAAAAGTTCTTCACTATCAACATGGCCTCTGACACCAGTTCTGTGACCTATGGTTACACTCCGGGTTACCCCGTCTTCAGGCTCCCACCTTCCTGGTACTCCACAGCGACTCCACAGGGAGATCGTGACAAGTAGGTGTTTTTTATTATTTTATTTTTACTTCTGTAATATTTGGGGGAGGGGGCACAAAAGTAAATTTCTGCTTAGGGCACCCATTTGGCCAGCAGCGGCCCTGGTGATGGCCCTTTCATGTTTCTGCCTAACAATTCCCCCTTGTGCACAGTAAGAATTGGTTTGCTCAAATGGAAGAACTTGACTGGCCTTCACTGAGCCCTGACTTCAATCCAACCAAACCTCTTTCTTATGAATAGAGCCAAATCTCAGCAACAATTTTTTAAAATCTAGTAAAAAGACAAAAGGTTGTTATAGCAGCAAAGGCAGGCAAACAGATATTACTATGCTTGGCTAGGGAATGAAATGTTGGCCAGCTAGGTGTCCACATACTTTTCGCTGTGTAGTGTAGATTACGACAACAATTTTTACTAAGGGTCAAACAGTTCCAGAACGGTAGACTTGCATTTAAATTGTTGCCACAGTACTTGTGAAAGTGTGAAATTATAGTTTATCAAAGGATCAATAGCGGAGAAGGAATCAAACAGCTCCAGGCAGCAATTTAAAACTGCAGTGCATTTATTAGCAGTGTCAGCGCACTACATGTTTCGGGCAGAGCCCTTTCTCAAGTGTTTGTGTGTCTCACAGTGTCTTTAATACACTTTGTTGTGGTTCAGAGACACCTGGAATCTACATCCGTATACATTTGATTATTTGTGCTGGATCATAACCCAAAAACTTTTTGTCTGAAATGATAGTTTCCATGCCAGGTTTGGGGGCATTCTAGGTTTTAAGCCCACCTTGTCAGTGCATGCTTTGGTTCAGCACCCTTATCCTATAACAGATTTAGCCCTTATTGCATTGTCTCTGGCAGCAGTTGGAGGTGTGCACTGTTCTCTATCCAGAATATGATAATCCGTATACTGAATACACTCCGTATCTGTATACACTAGATTATAGCCTAGGTAAGCCTATGCATTCATTCTTCCCTGGCTCCCCCTTGGACTTCCATATCATTGAGATCCGTGCCACTCAGTTCGACACAAAGAAGCCCTGGAGCTACTACCAGGTCCGGTTCCAGGGTTAATCAGTACAGTTCCGTAGGGATGAAAAGAACAAGAGGGAACATGTCACTCACATGCCAAACACCAGAAATGATGCCGGACAATTCAGCTTAATTGCGCCTGATTTGCAATAAAGTGCAAGTGTCGCTGCGTCAGTCATCCCTTTCCAACTGCAATGACACTAGCCTTTTGGGAAAAAAACATGGCCATTGTTCTTAAAATTGCACTTTTCTCACTGCCCACGGTTTGATCAGGATACAGAGAATGCCATAGGGGCACAAGGTCAGAAAGGAAAGGAGTTGTGAGTTAGCAGCAACAGAAAAATGTGAAACCTCTGGGATTACTATGTAATATTGCTGTTGGTATTAATTTTGTCTCTTTTGAAAAGAGATAAATACAAGCAGTTATCTTGACTCTTGGTCATGGAATCCATTCTATTTCTAGTTAAACTGTATTTTTATTCCCACCCCCCAAGAATATAGATCTCTAAAATATGCAGTAAAAATGCAAAGATATTGCCAAACACTTGACATTTCTGTCATCTGTCCCTGGATACATTTAGATTATTCTCATATTATGGCTCATTTACTTTGCAGTTTGCTTTTTATATCCTTGCTACACCAGTACAAACTATGAATAGTTGTTGCTATCGGTTACAAGGCTATAGAGAATTTTCTGCCTTGTTTGTGTATTATCCTGGGTATCAGCTATAAATTTATGTGCATTGTGTTCCATGTTCATAACTGCTCTTGTTTGATAAGACACTTCTACAAATAAGAAGATATAATAATAGCACCAGCGGGGAATGTAATAAAAAACACAAGCCATGTGTTAAATTGCAAATATTTAGCACTGCTCGCAATGTAATACTGTTCATTAAACATTACATTGCCAAAGACATGCTTGAAGATGGCATAAATGGTAGAACGAAAATAACAACTTTTTTATTAAGAAGTTTTTTTACATATACTGCGCATTGGTGCAACATAAAAATTTGCAATCGTAAACCTACTGTTGCATGAAAAGCAATGGGTTTGTAAAAATTATTTCACATTCACGCAAAGCCAAAATTGTTTGCAATGGGACTTAAGGTGGCCACAGACGTGGCGATCTGACGATGTTTTGTGCGACCATCGGTCGCACGAAACATCGTCAGATCCGCCACACACCGTTCAGGGCTGAAACAGCAGATAAGGAGGTAGAAACAATAGGATTTCTACCTCCTTCTGCCGATTCAGCCCTGACGGCAGATTTTGGTACCGATTCAGCCCTGACGGCAGGTTTCGTACAATATTATCGGTGCGTGTATGGCCAGCTTTAGTCTTAGTGACCTTTATTACATTACCCCATCGGACTCCTAAATCCATGTTCCTAGCCCCTTTGCACACACTGACACACTGAATGCTACGCTACTTTGCACTGGTGCAAATTTACCCAGTGATCCTCAGGTGGTAATTTGGTGGCATCTACATGTACGACATTTATCAAAGGGAGTTTCTATACCTACAGTGTGCTCTGAACACCTATGCTACTCGACCTTTGCCCAACATGGGTGCAGTTTAGAAACACAGCATGCTAACTGTATGCCATGCAGAGGCACGTCCTATGCCACATCTTAATTATGGTAGTTCTACATTCCGACTTTTTTGTTTCTGACAAGGAGACTTCTTCTTATATAGATGACAGTAAAGCTGCCCATATATTTAAATATCCGCTTGTTTGGTAACTTTTAAATCTTTTATTTCTATTATATGCCCACGTGGAGGTGGGCAATATTGGGCTAATCTGATTGCCTGGCCCTTGTTCCAGTTTGATCAAAACAATGCTAAACGCAGGTCATTACTGCAAGGACCTCAATTAAGGAGCTTATGCGGTCCTCATCCCGATGGGTTTTTTTAATCTGTCTAATAAATATCGGTCAGACAGGCCCAACGAAGGGCCCCATACATGAGCCAATAAAATGCCAAGTCAATCCAGAAGGACGAAATCGGCTGCTTTTTATTGGCTCATGTATGTCCACCTTAACATGTACCAGAATTAATCAAAAGCAGTAGCATCTAATTATCTTACCCATATATATTATATAAGACATCTGCTCGCCATGCTGCACTGGGTGTGAAAATAACCACCTAGGAAATCAGTTAAAGCAGAAACTCATGAACTCATGAAATATTCATAGAGATTCTGCCTGGGCTTCAGCACATTAGGGGGAAAGTAGATAATGGCACTATTTATTCAGGAAAAGTGTTGCAGAACAGAATTTGCTCGCAGTACTAACGGTGCTAATGGTTGTTGTAGGGCTGAAGCAAAGACCTAAGGTTAATCTGATACCATCTGCCAGTCCCACTCTCCCTTAGTGTATTATCTGTGGTGCTTTGATGGTACCTAGTCACCTTCTGGAAAAGGGAACAAGAATGCCCACAGCTGGATGTGTATCACTGTGTTTAATATAATATAATAATATACCCTTACCCTTATGATAGCTGGGAAATGGGTAGGGAGGGTTTTGCCCAAGGCACCTATAATAGGGTCCCCTTTAGCAAAAATGGAAAAAAAAAAATAAAAGCACAAGTAGCACATTATATTGTGTAACCATTAAGTAAACCAATAAGTAAATCAGGGGACCGCAAGCCTGCAGTGCTCCATTCAACAACAGCCCCTTCAGATTGGAGCCAAGCTTTCCTTCATAGCTAGGAGCCCAATAGCTATGGAAATAACTGAGGTATACATTTTTATCTGCAGTTATTAGTTCTAATGAAAATGATTTAGGGCTAGGAAAGTCCCTGAACAAATGCAGTGTTAAATGACAATGGAGTGTCAAGTGCATTGGTAAAGATAAACCCCAAACCAATAACTCTAACCCACTGTATCTGGCCCCATGTCCTTGCTTATTAAATGAGCATGTGATTACTGGATGAGAAACGATCTTTTGTTTGCACGGCGCTTGAAATTGAGGCTCCCCCTTGGTTTTCACCTGCTTTTCTGGTTTCAGTTGTATTCTGCAGTATTAGGACTGGCCTCTTTATTTTCACATAACGGTGTTTTAGTGCCATCTACTGCTGAGCAGAGCATTCAGCAATGAAAGCCTCCATACACACCAGCTATGAAATAGATAGCATTCCCTCTGGTCATTTTTGGTCATCGCTGCATTTCACCCATCCTTTATAACTCAAAACTGCGGTACCATTCCATACAAGGCATATAAAGTAAACATAGTTTATCAAAAGGCTCCTTTCACTCATGCCATCTGTGTTAGGGCAGCAAGGTGCCGATAGTTGGCACTGCTTCCTTTCAGAGTTGAAGGTCTTTGATTCCAGCCAATCTGCAAGGAGTTTGTATGCTTCCCCTTATGTCTGGATGGGTTTTCTCTGCGTAATCCGGATTCCACTCCCAGTCCAAAAACATGCAGATTAATTCCTAATAAAACTAGGCATAGTCAGGAGCGCATTCCTGGGCTTGCTCCCCCCCCCCGCTAAACTTTCTTACTGTTGGGGTGCTGTGGGGGGGGGGGGGGGGGCGTATTGCTAGTGCAGAGAAAAGAAGAGCAAAAATTCAGATTTGAAAATTAAAATTTCATCTCTTCTTGCCACCCCTGGTAATTTGCAGCCTGCGATGAGTTTCTTCATTTGCCTGATGGCAGCAGCATCCATGCCCATAGCAAATGTTATATGATGGCAGCTGCCAGTGCAGTCACACAAAAGTGCACAAACCTTATTGCACATTAATGGCATTAATTAAAGGTAGCAGAGGTGCACCAAGCCGGCTGGGTGCCCTAGGAGAACGGCCAAAATCCAGGGTTCCCTCTGCAGGCTACGTCAATAGATGCAACTAAACTGCTTCATAGAATCATACACAAATGTAATTCTAGCATTAGTGCCAGTGACACTGGACTTGTGAATAAACCACTGCTGTGTTGGAAAAAAACATGTCAAATTGTTTCCAAAATTGTACTTTGCATACTGCACTTGTGTTTGTATATAAGCCCTTTAGTCTGTAAGTTCTACTGGGACATGGGCTGATGTAAATGATGTTTAATTTATGTATGCAATTACATACATAATTACATAAGACATAAGCCATAATGCCTGGCATTTTCTGGATAAGGGACATTTCTGTAATTTGAATCTCCATACTTTAAGTCTTCTACAAAATGTAAACATGAAATAAACCCAATCGGATTGTTTTGCCTTCAATAAGGGGTAATTATATCTTAGTTGGGATCAAGTACAGCTACTGTTTTATTATTACAGAGAAAAGGGAATCATTTAACCATGAAATAAACCCAATAGGGCTGTTCTGCCCCCAATAAGGGGTAATTATATCTTAGTTGGGATCAAGTACAGGTACTGTTTTATTATTACAGAGAAAAAGGGAATCATTTAACCATTAAATAAACCCAATAGGGCTGTTCTGCCCCCAATAAGGGGTAATTATATCTTAGTTGGGATCAAGTACAGGTACTGTTTTATTATTACAGAGAAAAGGGAATCATTTAACCATTAAATAAACCCAATAGGGCTGTTCTGCCCCCAATAAGGGGTAATTATATCTTAGTTGGGATCAAGTACAAGGTACTGTTTTATTATTACAGAGAAAAGAAAATGATTTGAATTACTTGATTATAAAGGGTATTATAATTGATTATAATGAGTCTGTGGGAGAAGGCCTTCCCGTAATTTGGAGCTTTCTGGATAACAGATCCTATACTTGTATATAAATTACTATGGAAACAATTCTATATAAATAAATAATAATAATATTAGGGGACCAAGCTGTGTTAGGAGACCCAGTTGCAGCAAAAGACGCACCATGGAGTGTATAGTTTTTCAGCCCTGCAGCCAGCAACAAGGGAAGATGTTTTCTGAGAAGATACCAGTAAGGCTAAGGGCAAGGGCACACAGGGAATTTTGACCATGCATATAGGGGGTCAGTGGCATTTGCCCTAAGTTTAACCCCCTCCCTACCTACCTGCCACTTCTTTGAGCTGTAATTGCTTTATATGGAAGTTACGTAAGTTTTCGAATAGGTTACATAAACTGCGTAAGTTTAGGGGCTCCATAATATTGCTGTATAATATTATTGTTTGTGTTGCAAAGTTCATGTAGAAAAGTAAATAGATCCCAGATCCAGCTGATGTTACTCTATAGTAAGCGGTTGATACAAATAGTTCAAATAAATAATTAATGTGCTAATACGTCAGGTATTTCGGGAATTTACCTTCTGTTTTTTAATTAATTCACACAAAGGCCCGGGCCTAGAGCGGCACAAACAAAGTTATTATCCTATGCCCATTCGAAACTAACCCACCACTACAGTACATTACATGAGCAGAATACAGTTTCTAGCCTTATAAAACCAATCCATACACAGGGACCTAACATTCATTTTACTATATGTGTTTTTTGTTTTGGTGGAAGGGAGTGTTGGTGCACATTGACATCTTCATTACTCCTATATAGGCTGCATCTTTGGCACAAGCAGACAAGTGTCAAGGTGCAAAGTCCTAATGGTATGAATACCGGCATTGGTGTATGAAGGCTTTTATGAAATAAAAATGTACAGTTAGGTTATTGTATCAGCACCGTGTATTAACAACACACAAAACAAGGGCATTCTCTGCTAGCCACAATGATTACATTCTCCTTTCAGTGCTGTACCACTATTACATATGTAACAACATTTCTGAAATAAAAATCAGAACATTTAGATCACACACAAATCTGTCCTAACCATGCCTTGTATAGTCTTCCTCATATGTCCAAAACCCTTTTTTGGTAAGTCCTGACACCTATGGGGTCTGCAGACTGGGACCTTTATAGCAATAAGTTGGCCAGACTACATGTAAAATGGATATATGTGCCCCTGACCGACAGAATGATCTGGGCCATTCTACCAGGTGAAGCAATAGAGACAGCTGCTCCATGTTGCTCCACTACCACGACTGCCTTTTTTATGGATGGTACAGTCAGCCTGGGGTCTGGGTGCTGAACAAATGTTCTACCCATTAAGCGCTGTATTTTTCCTACAGTCCATTCCATGTTTAAAATAGGAAACTAGGTAACATTGCATATGCTCCACAGCAACTCATGCAACGTTTGGATGCAGGTGGCTATATGCTCCTATACATAAGTGCTGCCTGGGAAATGTACTGACCTTGCCCAATGGTAGACGCACAGTTTTTGTTCTTAAAAACATGGCCTTTCAGCGACATTCCCATTTTGTTGTAGGTGTAATTGTTTTTTTGCCCCCAACTGAATATGTAAGTTAATGAAGTCCATAGTATGTCATTAAATGTGCATGGCTTTTGTTCATTTTTGCATTCCTGTGCAATTTAAAAAAAAAAAAAGTGATTGTATGATTTAAAGGAGAAGGAAAGGCTAATAAAGAGTCAATCTCAAGCTGCAGGCATGCCTTCAGATGATCAGAAGCCTCATAGGAAAAAAAACGCTGAGTTCTGTAAAGAAAATTCCCATAATGCCTCTCTCCTGCACCAAGACCAAGACCAGTGTACATGCTCAGTTAGTTAGACTATGAGGAAGCTTCCTGCTGATTGGCTCAGATCCACATTCCTGGGGAGGGTTCTTAGCATTCTTGAGGGAGGGGGGAGCAGGAGAGGGGAGAGAACTGTGCAGACTCTGGCACAGGAAAACAAAGTGACAAGAAATCCTGTTTCTTTTGAAAGAGAACTCTGTGAGTGCTTATGGCTGTTTTTAAATCGACCTTTCTGATAAACCTTACTTAGTTTTTACCTTTCCTTCTCCTTTAATAACTATAGAAAAGGTTTCTAGACTGCCTTGGGACTCTCATCGCCTCTGCATGCATGACGTGTGTGTCCCACTCTGGCTTTCTACCATGAAATACCATAGAGGTCCAATAACCAATCTCCCATAGAAAATATACCGTGAGAATTGTTAAGCGTTAGGGTGTCCAATTTGCCTTTCAATAAACACTTTCCTTAGCCAATACCAATCTCAAAATAGATTAGACTGAAAGCTTGCATCAACTGCGACAGAGAGATTTCAATGACCGGAGAACATTCCTCATCTTTTTATGCAGTATAATCGCTCTGGCGTGTTTTTACAGGTTTCTGACAGTTACATTTTTATAGACTTGGCCATTGAGAAATATGCTGAAAAATGTATCAATAATCGTACAGGAATTCTAGTGGGGAAGAGTAAATATGTAACTGAATCCAGTTTATCTGCTGACATACCTCTGTGTTGTTATTGCTTTACGGATAGCAGATAAACCCCCTTGGCATACAAGTGTTAACAGACTAAATCTGCTGGAGCACAGTCCCTTGCTTTATACAGGAGTGAGAGGGATTAAACAGCTGTCTTTTTCTAATTCATTTTTTATTTGTAAAAAAAAATATTGTTTCTGAATTATGTTTTTTATTTATTTCACATAACTGTTTTAGACAAGGGCAGTGTCAAGCCCTGTGGGAATAGAGTGCCCATAGTCTTACCCCTATTCACCTTGCACCTCCATCCTTCAGTTTTGGGACTCAAAAGGCCACAGTTTATAATAACAGATCAAAATATAGATACAATAATAATAACAATAACATATAAACTTACAATCCAAACGTTTCTTAATTTAAAACATACAGAAAATTGAAGGAAGGATCTGAAGGAATGCTTGCCATTAATAACTACCATCCACTTTGCTGGGCTACCTGACATGTCACTGCCCGAACCCCATTGTTCAGATGGGCACGTGAAACCAAGCAACCATTTATCACCACTCTTGCGGGCAGACCCGGATTTGTGGCAAGGCCCCGAAGGCTGGGCCTAGGGCAACTCAAATTATGGGGTGGCATGCTGCCCAGCCACATCTGAAGCTTGCTCACAGTGGGAGCACTGGGATCTAGGATCTCTGTGCCTCCTCTGTGCTCTGGGTGTAAGATCAAAGGATGCTCTTGGGTGCGATCTTGGGTGGGCAGTGTAGGATGTTGGCCTCTGGGTGCTGCGCAGAGAAATCAAGCCCTGCTTGCAGAAGCCTGTGCTCTTACCGGTCAACTACCTTGCCACAACAATCCCTGGCCATAGGCCACAAAAGGCAAGCTATGGCGACAGCCAAGCACCCTTACTGTACCCCAACACTTAATTATGTACCCTTATCCATCGGAGGGGTACAGATAATGAATAATCTGCATATTAATCCCAGACAAGCAAGTCAAATCAATAAAATCGATAACTGGCATTTTACCCCAGACATGCTCGTATAATTACTACAACAAATGGACACCAGCATATAAACCTGAGAAGTGCCAATATAATTGCTACAGAAAATGGGAAATCCCAAGATTTACCATTATTATTTACCATAATTACTTCAGATAATGGATAATCTGCATATTGACCCCAGATGAGCCAGTATAAATAATTACTACGGAAAAAGGATAATCGGCATATTAACCCCAGATATGCCAGTACAATTACTACAGAAAATGCATAATAAGCATACAGTATTAAGCCTAGATACGCCAGTATAATTACTACAGGAAATAAATATTAAACAGATGTGCCACTATAATCACTGTAGAAAGATTACTAAAAATGGCCATTGAGCATTTCATTAACTCTAGACTGATATTTACTGGGGCAGGACAAAAGTTTCCACTTGGTACCTAATTATTGGAAGTAACATTACCCAGTGGCTTTTGGGTCTTAAGGGGGGGCTGTTGTACTCTGGAACAGGCCCCCCTGCTGTCAGTGAGCTGTAGAATTGAGTAGGGAGGGAGGAACTGTAGTGCCCGCATCTTTGTTTCCCTTACACAGCTTAGTAAATTTGTAGCAGGTATGTAACAGTGATCCCAGACAAAACTGAAAGAGGATTGCAGCTGTTTTTGCACAGCATTGGAAAAGGAGCTGCTTATATATATCTAGACTGTCATCATGGCAACAAGGATAAGTTACCCTTAAAATGTACAATAGTTTAGGGTGCTTTTTCCAAGCATTTTTGCAATCCGGATACATTATGTTTTAAGTTTCAAAGTTATTTAAGTTTTGTTAACTGCCAATCAAATGAATTTTGTAACAACAGCGCCACATGGTGCTGTAACAGGTTCTGTAACTGTCTGGTTGGAAAGATAGGAGAGAGATGTTCAGAAGAAAAACAGAAAACTGTTCTGATGTTGCTCTTCTAAGGAAAGACATAAGAAATGTCTTCTGAGCTTTCTTCATTTAAAGTCAATAATGTCTCATAGAGTGATGATGTGGATGTGTTAAGGAGCCATTGCTAATAAGATCCCCTGTCTGAATTTTCCCTTTAATATAGCAAGATATTGAACATGGATCAAGAAGGATTATTTTGTTAGAGATATGGGAAACCAGAACACGAGTTCATAGAAAAAAGAAAGTAAATGATGATGATAAATGATGATGCAAATAAACTGTCAGGCAAGTTCTGTGGGTTCTTATCTGTGCAACACGTCTTATTTCTCTTCTTATCACAGAAAGGATATTCATGTGATGACTCTGCTGAACGTGCTGTTCCACTCGATATGTTCTCTATCTGACATACTGTGATTTGCAAAAGTGTTGGACCCATTAAACAATCCTTATTTTACTGAATAACACATCCTACACCAAAGTTTTTGTTCTCTGTAATATTTAAATTTTTTTTACATGTAACACTGTTTTGTGCTTGGAGAAAATCTTACGAAAAAGGGAAAAACTATGCTATTTGCATGAATATGCAATCCTTACCAACTACTGGCGCAACGCCTGCTATTAGTCTTCTACATATGTACCAGCCTTACACAATTTTGAGAGAGATTTTGACACATTTTTCCAGCCACATTTTCCCTAGGGTGTTACAGATTCTCAACTGGAATAAGATCAGTCCTTGTCATTTCAGGTCATTTACCTTCTTGTTTTAGGGTTACCTTTTTTTTTTTTTTACCTTTCTGTGTTTTGGATCCTTCTCTTTGAATAAGAGGAGTTTTCACTCTTTTTTAAAAAATTCAAACCGGTTCCCCGTGTTTTGCACAATACATTATACCTTCTATTTAAACAAGATGAACTGATATAAAGCAGCCCCAGAACATGGCGCAACCACTACCATATATCACTGCAGGTATGACATTTATTTTTAAGGAGTGGGCAATGTCAGATCTAAGATACATGTATAGCTTGGAATTTTGTCCAAAAAGCCTTATCTTGGTCTTGTCTGACTAAAACATCTTTCAAATAGCAAGAAAGTGACACATCTGCCTTGTGGGAAAAGGAGTTATTGGATTACCTAGAGGTGCCTCTATAGCAGGAATGCTTCCTCCACAAGAATGCAGAACATTACATAAGTGTGTGGGGAAACTGATTCAAAATAGGCATTTCATCTACCCAAAGGCCAAAACTACACCACACAGATCCAATATAAAATACCAGCCTATGACAGCTTACAGCAACCCTTCTGGCACTTGTCGGAATTTCCAGGTTTGCACCTTGGGCCTAGAGGCATATAAGCATTTTCAAAGCTAGAAGACTGAATGGTTCCTTCAGCCGAACATTTAACTGTATATATATAGCTACTGGGGATCTTGCAGGATGACAGAGAAGGGGATTACTGCTGGCACTACCATGTATAAGATTCGATAGCTTAAGTATTTTTTGGGGGTATGAGATAACATAACCTTACAGCATTCCCAGTTTAATCTTTAAAAAGGGGACCTGTCACCTTAAGAAATAATTCCAAATAAGTAATAAACATTAATACACTATATAAATTATATTAATCTTGTTTCCTTCAGTCTTGGAATTCACAATCACAGCAAGTTGGCAGGCAACATTTTGTAAACATTGTTATTAAGACAAACTTTGCATCATCTCAAAATGTTGTTTATCCTCCACAATCTGGCACTTTATGCCCATGTACAGGATACATACAAAGTGTTGAACAGTAAGTGAAAGTAATTGCCTTTATGCCTAAGGCAGGGGCAGTCAATATATTAGTGACAGCTCAGATTTATATACATTTATAACAAGTATGGATGTTTTAATAAAAAAAAAAGAATTTGGGTTTCATGGTTTATTTTCAATGTCCACTAAAATTATTATTTTAGTATATAGGGAGATCAGTTATAAACATTTAAGATGATATTTTGTACCCTGGAACTATTTAGGAACAAAGAAATCCTCAATTAAAAATAAGGACAGCCAAGTGAAGAATATTTAGATATAACGAGTCACTGAGTTGTTAAAAAAAGAGCAATATGCTCTGTCCACATAAAGCCATACTGCCTCCCCCAAAAATATACTGCCCATTAGTTACCCTTAATCACAATATACATTGCTACTCAAGTAAAATGCAGGTATTAACTTTATTCTTGTAAAATAGGTTATTCCCTGAACTAATCATCTGTATAACACAACTTAAGTGGACGTTCATTTGCTAAATAACATGAATTTACTTTAATTACTAAAATTAGCAATATTTTTATTCTTACCATGAGATTATTCCCTTCACCTTCATTCAAAGTTTGTTCGGCACCACTCTGGGTACTGCTGAGTATCTGACAAACATCCTCAAAATTAAATATGATGTTGCCATTTAGGCTTATTGGATGACACTGATTCCTTCTAAGTCCTGGAAACATAGACTCATAGTGCGGTAATTCTGTGAAGACATCACCATTTTCATCAGACTCTTCTTCCTCGTCCTCATCATAAACTTCCTTGTCCTCTGAGGTTTCAGAGTTTAAAATATTGGGTGCTATGGCCCCAGGTATGGAGCTATCTAATGAAAAATCCCGAAACAGGATTGCACTCGGTTCATGTTCAACCACTTGGATATACCGGGTCTTTGCATTAGCGTTGGCTGCTAGGAAGTGATTGGTTTCTGCTAATGGTGGGTATAATATAGCCCCGCCTACTTCTTCACTTTTAAATTCCTTACCAACCATAACACAGCACGGCCTTTCCTCAGTCTCTGTCAGTGTCACGTGGTGTTCTTTTATAGGAGGCAAATTTGCAATTTTAGTCCCCATTGCCAGTATA
Organism: Xenopus tropicalis; assembly: GCF_000004195.4. NCBI lineage: Eukaryota > Metazoa > Chordata > Amphibia > Anura > Pipidae > Xenopus > Xenopus tropicalis. The sequence continues at coordinate 152,824,805 of NC_030678.2, read as the reverse complement.
TTGTCATTAATCTCCATTTGCCTACTGTATTCATTCCTTCCCGCTGGGAACTGATATGGCATGTTTTCTGCTGTTAAGAAGTGCATGTAACTCATAGAATAAAATGAATTGTCTTCATCTTCTAAAAGACCTTCCATGCTTTACAGATTTATTCATAAATATTATCCATATCCTTGGAATTCTCCTGCAGTTTTGTTTTTAAAAGAAATTACAGAAAATGTGATCTTCACAGCAAATGTTTTTATTGTCACTGCAGCAGATCATCTTCCTCTCCTGAAATAAGGACAGAGAAAAGAGAAGAAGGATAAGTTATATGCCAGCATTGTGTTAGAATATTATCAGGGGACTATCAACTATTTAGTAATTTAATAATTAAATATAAAATCCATGTCCATTGAACTCATCTTTGAAAAATATCCTTCCCTAACTCCAAAACTACCTTGATGTTGAACCCCTTATATGCATTCTTTCTTAGATAGATTTAAGGCCTGATATTTACTCATACACTACCTCTCATTTTAGAAATTTACGAAATTTACGAAACATTTCCTTTAATGATGGTGCAATCTCCTGTCACCCAGCAATGCTGACATTTGCCCTCAGACCCTCCTTTTCCAAGATGGGCAACTATTAGGGCCTTGACAGAAATGCCATCCCACCGGCTAGAATGTAAATCGCTGGTAGAAGGCATATGTGGCACGGCGATTTGCTGAAATTGGCGAAGTTGCCTTGAGAGGAAACCTCTGCAATTTTGGAGCCGCATATGCCATCCCACCGGCAATTTACATTCTAGCTAGTGTGATGGCATTTGGGGGAGATTAGTCACCCGTGACAAGCGTGATATGTCGCATGGCGACTAATCTCCCGTCTGCCATGGCCCTTAGAAGCCCATTTATCAACATTCTGATTCTCGTGGTTTTAGACTTTTTTGGAACCATGAATAAACTCATTTCCTTTACAACCACTAAGTTATTTATTAAAATATCCAAATATAAAAAGCACAAACAAATCAAAATGCATAAAAAAACAAAAAAGCACAAAAATCTTGAACTTGAGATTTTTACGTTTTCAGAAGAATTTTCATGGACCTACAAACACAAAATACCCCGGAAACCTCTAAGACCACAAATTAAATAAAGATTGCTGCAATTTGCTTTTTTTGTGGTTTTCATGCATAATAAATGGTGAAAATGTTTTTTTTTCATGAAAAAATGGTGTTTTAGAGCCAAAAACCATGAATCATAGAAAAAAATACTAACTTTAGTAACTCTGCCCCTTAGGGATTTGGTGCATCCCTACTCACAACTCCATTTGCTCCTATAGCTCCAGTACCAATTTTACAGTATGTCCAAAGGGACACCCCCTTGGTGAACTCAAATACAATGAATAACAATTGTGCGGAACATACTTTTTGCCTATTGTTTTAATCACAAAACATGTATGGTTGTACAACGTAGATCAAAGAATGATATCATAATAAAGGCTTTTTTACTTTGGACCTATGGATGGTGTTGTTCATCGCTTCATTGTCATTATATGATGGTTCATGGCCATTAAGTAGTATGAATGTATTTTTTTATGCTATTGGTGCTTATTCAGAATCTTTCTAACAGAAGTCACAATAATGGAAGAAGGGGGGTGTACTGGTAAACCAATTATGTATCTCACAAAGACCAAACATGGAGTAGCTGTAATTTCCTTGTTTCCCTAGTTTAGCTTAAGACAAAAAATAAAACCATAGACAAAAAGTAAGTTCAGCACAAACCCTATTTATTGCATGTTGAACAAAGGGTATACTGCCCCTTTAACTTGATCATAGAAATTTTGTAATATTGGTATTATTAAATAAAGATATTTTAACTTCTGCTTGTGCTGTCATGTTACATAGTTACATAGTTACATAGTTACATAGGGTTGAAAAAAGACCAGTGTCCATCAAGTTCAACCCATCCGAGTAAACCCAGCACACCTAACCCACACCTACCAATCTATACACTCACATACATAAACTATAAATACAACCACTAATACTAACTGTAGATATTAGTATCACAATAGCCTTGGATATTCTGATTGTTCAAGAACTCATCCAGGCCCCTCTTATAGGCATTAACAGAATCTGCCATTACCACATCACTAGGAAGGGCATTCCCCAACCTCACTGCCCTCACCGTTAAAAACCACCTACGCTGCTTCAAATGGAAGCTCCGTTCCTCTAATCTAAAGGGGTGACCTCTGGTGCGCTGATTGTTTTTATGGGAAAAAAGAACATCCCCCAACTGCCTATAATCCCCTCTAATGTACTTGTACAGAGTAATCATGTCCCCTCGCAAGCGCCTCTTTTCCAGAGAAAACAACCCCAACCTCGACAGCCTAACCTCATAGCTTAAATCTTCCATCCCCTTAACCAGTTTAGTTGCACGTCTCTGCACTCTCTCCAGTTCATTAATATCCTTCTTAAGGACTGGAGCCCAAACTGCACCGCATACTCAAGGTGAGGCCTTACCAGGGACCTATAAAGGGGCAAAATTATGTTCTCATCCTTTGAGTCAATGCCCTTTTTTATACAAGACAGCACTTTATTTGCTGTAGTAGCCACAGAATGACACTGCCTGGAATTAGACAACTTGTTATCAACAAAAAACCCCTAGATCCTTCTCCATTAAGGAAACCCCCAACACACTACCATTCAGTAGATAGTTTGCGTTTATATGTGGATACAGTGTGAAATTTGCATGAGCTGGTCACTTGTGAGTACAAGGTGCTTTGGACAGTGTGGATTTCATGATTGCTTTAATAAAATATTATACTTAAAACAAGGTGCATAAACCAATTAATGGTAGCATTAACCTGCTGCTTCCCACGGGGAAAATGATGTAGAAACCCCAAGCTAAAGGGCACAGAATTAAAATTAAAGTTTCACACAATCCTACATATTTATATCCGAGAGTTTTGCATGTATTCAGACCCTCATACAGGTGCACAATATCAGTGAGAGAAGTCTAGGGGAGGATCTACTCAGTGCTACTAATTCAATGCTGACAGCATATACTGGGTTAGCAAAGGACCTCTTCCCCCACATAAATAATCAAAAGCAGCTCTTAATAGTAATAACAATATTTACTCCACTTAATAAATAACTGCATATTTTCACAGGCAAAAATTGGCTTAAGTCCATTTCCAAGAGACTGCGGTGCATGCTTTGTTTGTACGAATGCTTTACTGTCTCTCAGTACTTGTTTCCATGCTCATTATACAGAGAATATTGCCAGTTCTATGGTGTATTATACAAATTAGAGGTAAATCAGAGCTATAATTATCTATTTATTGCTCATTTCTTGTATGAATAACAGATTTATTATCCTGTGCTTTCAACGTTAACTGATGCTTTTCTCACCTCACTTTTTTAACAAGGGAAAAATGTTCTAATAAACAGATGTATTAGGTGTTATTTTACACTATATTCTACATGTGTTATTACTGACACTGTACAATTTACCTTAACTAGTTATAACATATAGATTTGTAATCTTATACAGGTGGGTAACCTGTTATCTAGAATGCTCGGGACCCGGGGTTTTCCAGATAAGGGATCTTTCTGTAATTTGGATCTCTATACATTAAGGCTACTAAAAAATCATTTAAACATTAAATAAACCCAATAGGATTGTTTTGCCTCCAATAAGGATTAATTATATCTTAGTTGGGATCAAGTACAAGGTTCTGTTCTATTATTACAGAGAAAAGGGAATCATTTAACCATTAAATAAACCCAATAGGACTGTTCTGCCCCCAATAAGGGGTAATTATATCTTAGTTGGGATCAAGTACAGGTACTGTTTTATTATTACAGAGAAAAGGGAATCATTTAACCATTAAATAAACCCAATAGGGCTGTTCTGCCCCCAATAAGGGCTAATTATATCTTAGTTGAGATCAAGTACAAGGTACTTTTTTATTATTACAGAGAAAAGGGAATCATTTAACCATTAAATAAACCCAATAGGGCTGTTCTGCCCCCAATAAGGGGTAATTATATCTTAGTTGGGATCAAGTACAAGGTACTGTTTTATTATTACAGAGAAAAGGGAATCATTTAACCATTAAATAAACCCAATAGGACTGTTCTGCCCCCAATAAGGGGTAATTATATCTTAGTTGGGATCAAGTACAAGGTACTGTTTTATTATTACAGAGAAAAAGGAAATCATTTAACCATTAAATAAACCCAATAGGGCTGTTCTGCCCCCAATAAGGGGTAATTATATCATAGTTGGGATCAAGTACAAGGTACTGTTTTATTATTACAGAGAAAAGGGAATCATTTAACCATTAAATAAACCCAATAGGGCTGTTCTGCCCCCAATAAGGGGTAATTATATCTTAGTTGGGATCAAGTACAGGTACTGTTTTATTATGACAGAGAAAAGGGAATCATTTAACCATTAAATAAACCCAATAGGACCTTTTGGCCCCCAATAAGGGGTAATTATATCTTAGTTGGGATCAAGTACAGGTACTGTTTTATTATTACAGAGAAAAAGGAAATCATTTTTTAAAATGTGAATTATTTGATTATGAGCCTATGTAAGATGGCCCTCCCATAATTTGAAGCTTTCTGGATAATGGGTTTTTAGATAATGGATCCTATACCTGACATAATATATTTGTGAGTTTTAAAGCATAACAGTTAATTTCAATAAAGCAATATTTGCCATGTTTAAATAATGCAGCGATGCCAACCCAGAAAACCCACAATTGGCATTTTCAGATTTAATAGACACACATACCAAGCCAGCTACCTAAGGAGATCTTTAGTTGTTGTATTCAACTAAAAAATAAAGAGCAGCAAGCAGGCTCCCCTAAGGGCCCTACAAATGTAGCTATGGCACTGATGACACTGCTTTAATATTTAAATTGTTTCCTACAAGTGCCACAATATGCAGCAGTCCTATCATGTTTTTATAACTTGGTTTTATCACTTGATTTTCCTCTTTTTTTGGTCATAGTGTTCTGTGTTCCACAGCTTTTTAACCTGAATAATCTGGACTGCTTCTAAAACACTATGGAAATATCTGTGAAATATACATACCATTGCTCTTGTGTCATTTACTACCTAATACACAGCCATAGACCTTCCTGTTCTGCTTTGTCCATTTATTTCAGGGTTTTCATTCCAGGTAATGCCAATACCCGCTGCCTTCATTGTATAATCTACCAGAGCAATAAGAAACTAGTGCTCTTAATACGTAACATGCAGGGGAGGGAAATTCCCACTGCTTTCATTGTATGATGTACTAGCGGTAGCTGAGATTTAACTGTGGAAGACTTATCTACCCATGTGCCATTGCCCTAAAAATTCACAATTTTTAATTGCTTTTCAGTGTGGACTTCTGTCACTGTATAATGATATGGGAAGAACAGAGGTTGAGGGTATTTTATATATTATTTACTATGAATGTATTTAGTGGCGTAACGACGCTGCGTCGAGCTTCCCTGCGAAAAAAGTCTTTGGAAGGGCCCGGCACAGAGTAGCAACAAGCCCCCTTCCCACGTCCCCCTCTCCAAGCGTTGACGCATTTACATAGACCCATTTGCATTATAAATCCCGCCAGAGATTTAAATGCACCATTGGAGGAAGCAGGCCCTGCAGTCCGGACCCCCCCTGCCTCCTGGGACCCCCGCAACCGTGAGGTCTGCTTACTCTGTTTTTACGCCACTGAATGTATTGCTTTAGTTTTCTGCTTAATTATAGCTATTCATATTACAGGTATGGGATCCCTTATCCGGAAACCTGTTATCCAGAAAGCTCCGGATTACAGAAAGCCGTCTCCCATAGACTCCATTATAAGCAAATAATTCAGAATTTTAAAACTGATTTCCTTTTTCCAATTTAAATGATTCCCTTTTCTCTGTAATAATAAAACAGTACCTGTACTTGATCCCAACTAAGATATAATTAATCCTTACTGGGGCAGAACAGCCCTATTGGGTTTATTTAATGGTTAAATGATTCCCTTTTCTCTGTAATAATAAAACAGTACCTGTACTTGATCCCAACTAAGATATAATTACCCCTTATTGGGGGCAGAACAGCCCTATTGGGTTTATTTAATGGTTAAATGATTCCCTTTTCTCTGTAATAATAAAACAGTACCTTGTACTTGATCCCAACTAAGATATAATTACCCCTTATTGGGGGCAGAACAGCCCTATTGGGTTTATTTAATGGTTAAATGATTCCCTTTTCTCTGTAATAATAAAACAGTACCTGTACTTGATCCCAACTAAGATATAATTACCCCTTATTGGGGGCAGAACAGCCCTATTGGGTTTATTTCATGGTTAAATGATTCCTTTTTCTCTGTAATAATAAAACAGTACATTGTAATTGATCCCAATTAGATATAAATAATCCTTATTGGGGCAAAACAATCCTATTGGGTTTAATTAATGTTTTATTGATTTTTTAGCAGACTTAAGGTATGGAGATCCAAATTACGAAAAGACTCCTTATCCGGAATACCCTTGGTCCTGAGCATTCTGGATAACGGGTTGTATACCTGTACCTGTATATATATATTATTCAAAAACTGCAGAAACGTGTTTGACCTCCTGTAGCCATAGTACCATAAAATAAGATGTGCTTGCTTAAAGTGTTGAGACTACTCAACCAACAGAAAATTAATATCTTATTAAGTAACAAATCAAAGAATCAATTGAGTATATACCGTACATATTAATAAATATAACTGCAAAAATCCAAAAAGTAGGAAAAAAGCTTCAGTAGATTTACTGCAAACCATTTATTATTAATATAACATTAATAATATAAAATTAATAAATATATTCCTTTTACATCCTTTATGTTGAGCCATGTTTTGTGATGTCAATCACTGATCACCTGACAGGAAACAAATGCAGCCTCCAGCCATAACAGGAAGTAGTCTTGGTGTAAAAGATGCAGCTCTGTCTATTAATTGGCTGATGTGACCTAGCAAGTATGTGTGCCCTTCTTTTGTGTTTGAGCACAGTGTTTCATATCAGTCATTGTTTAGGAAACAATCATTTCAGCCACGTTAGAACAATTGTTTTAACCAGTAACAATACTAAACAAATTCTAAACTAACATGTTGGGAAAGCAATAAAAAGCATTACTGACAGAGCTACTGGTAGCAGCTACTTGTCATGGCTACTAAAATAGACAATGCTGGTCATTTACTAATAATGGTCTCTACCTGTGTTTTAGCAGAGGCAGTTCTCAGTATTGTCTATGGCAGGGTATTTCTGGGGTTTAGTAGCCGTGACAAGTAATTGCTACCAGGGCCAGATTTAGATCTAGGGTGCCCCTAGGCCACTCAAAACCCCTGCCACCCTACCGGCTCTTATTGTTGCCGGTGGAAAGGCATTTAGGAGCTGTTAGTTGCCCGTGGTAGCAGCAATCTATCTGGGTGACTAAAGGTGGCCATACATGGGCTGATTCTAGCTACCAGGGCTGTAACTAGGGGTAGGCAGAAGAGGCACCTACCTAGGGCGCAATGGTGGGGGGGTGCCATGCAGATACCTCTGCTTTTACCTACCTCTACTTCTGTACCCTATCCTCACACTGCAGCGGCCCCGGAACACGGGGGGGGGGAAGCCGACCAGGTTGCCTAGGGCACCTGGTCAGCTAGGCCCGGCACTGCTACCTGCTGATATCGGACCGATTCAGCAGCTCATCTGCCCGTGTATGGGTACGAACAACAGGCTTCCCCCACCAACATCTGGCCTGAAATTGGCCAGATCTCGATCGGGCAGGTTTGATTTTTCTGTCGGATTGGGGACTGCATCGTCTCATTGATGCGGCCCCCAACCAACGGCGCCTATACTTGCCATTCTAATTCGATCACTTGGCCCCAGGGGATATCAGGAGAAGATCTGCTCGCTTGGCGACCTTGACCTTGTGTATGGCCACCTTAACTCATTTCATGGGGGGTCCTTAGCCTAAATAGACCCAGTAAGATTAATTTTGGGGATTTTACAATGATCCGTTAGCAGCGCAGTTGTTGAGATAAAAAAGATAAGCAAAATCTGATTAAACCAAACCACATCTTTCTAGCATTTACAGTTGTGCTGAGGATATCCAAAAGTACATAACACTAAGCAGTATGCACTTAATAACTTGTACTTTTGTATTCTAAGACTTATATAAATATTTATATTTATGTAGAAATAAGTTTGGACCTGCGAATGAGTCATTTTATTTTATGTACACTATTTTATAACTGTGGGCACAGTTGGGAAGTGATAACAGTATTTCAGTTTATGTCTGCATGAATAGCAAAAAGCCTTGGCAGGTTTCAGCTAGGTTGCTTTATTTTTTTATAGGTTCGGTCTCAGGTTTATTTATAGATTTAATGTAGAATTTTTACAGCCTTGTTCGTTTCTTTCTTTTTCAAGTGTTTCAGGATGATTACAGAATACAGCGTTTACAACTTTACACTAATATATCAAAATGAGCATATATTCTCGTGTGAAGCCACTGCTCCATAAATCACTTTTTTCCATGCGTGGTAAAGAAAAGAAATCCTATGGACTTGGCAAATACCATATTTGTACACTAGACAACTGTCTTTGAAAGGAATATTTGCTTTTAAGTTCTGCTTTCAAAGGGGCCCCTGATGAGGGGAATCCAAATAAGTGGCTGTGAAATGTGTATATGTATGAAGGTTCTGTAGTGTTCCCTAAAGGGTAACATATTTCATTTACGTCTGATGAATATATCTCTTATTCTGGATACATTTTAATGAATTCGTTAGAACATATATTCATATTTTCACATTGTTATTGCATATACATATAAGTACAGGGATATGCAGCGCAGGTATGGGATGGTATGAACAGGACACCTTCTATCCAGAAATATAAGAATGTTATTTTCCATATTATTCTATTTAAGCAAATAGTTATTATCTTTAAATCATTTCTATTCACTCTATATAATAAAACAGTACCTTGAACTTGATTGTAACTGAGCTGCATGAATTGGTGACAGAAAATCCTGTTGGGTTTATTTTTATGTTTAAATGTTTTATCGGGCAGGGTATGGTGATCCAAAATACAGAAAGACCCCTTATCTGGAAATCCCCAGGTCCCAAGCATTCTGGATAGATCCTATACCTGTATAATATCGAATCACGTTACAATGAATCCACCACTTTTCATAAAATAAATGTCTTTCACTGAATCTTAGTAACGACCCTTAAAATGTCAGCCCAAAGAACTTGAGCAAACATCGTTTCTGTATTGATAATAAAGCAATCACCAATACACCCACATCTCGTAACAAACACTACTGCCTCCATGCATATGAATGAGAGGATAAGCACTTACCTGCTTCAGAGTGTTGTCACTAGATCTCCTAGCATCCATGCCAGTGATTTGTAACTGCAGTCGGATCAGAGTGGGTAGATGAAGAGGTTTGGGGGAATTAAAGTTTAATAGAAAGTTGTAGTAGATCCCCAATATAATGCATGTTAGCCTTGCATGCAGCAGAAGAACTCTGTCAACAAAACTATGTGTTAGAATGCCCGAGGGAAGCACTGCCTACACAAGCACCAGGCGGATTATTTGAAGAAGTAGAAGAGAGAAGGATAGGAGGGAGGGTCTCTGGAGTGTCAGTTATGGGTAGAATTCAGCTTGTGTAAAATGTCTTTCTATCAACTAAGGCGATACTGTCACCAGATTACCGTCTGCTATTATTTTAACAGTCTTATGTTATCCATGACATTTAGAAACATATATTTATTAGTTTCCAACATCAACACATTTGTTTGAAGCTGGCCACACACATCTGCTTGTTTGGCAAGTTCACCAAATGACTGGATCTTTACTATCTTTATCTTTTTGATTTGGCCACCTACATTTTGCACCAAATTGAACTGATCTGATATTTTGTCCGCTGGTTCAATGATTGGATAATAACATGCAGTGATATGGTTTTTGTCTGATTTTTTTTTTGCCCAATTTTTGCCAGATATCTGTTAGAGAGGCAGTCGGTAGGGCCCATAAAAGGGCAGATAAGCTGCTGACTTTTTTGGGTTTGTGGGTCCAAATTGGTATCTTAAATCTGCCTGTGTATAACTAGCTTTAATCTGCACCAGCTGAGCCTCCTGATCACTAGTGTTTACATTGCTAAATAAGTTACCAACAGAGTAAAGGTATAGGATCTATTATCCAGAATTTTTAGGATCTGAGGATCTTCCTATAATTCAAAGGTTTCTGGATAAGGGCTCCCATACATATATTACATGTCACGAATGCAACAGTTTCCCCCATGCAAGCACAAAAAGTGTCAATAACTTTTAAAGCAGAGAAGTAAAACATCATGTTCCATGTGCAAGATTAAAAACCTTGTCAGCCAATGGTTTAAAGGGAAAGTATACACCTGTTTGTATGTATTTTATTTTTTTAGGATTTTATAGTAAATCATAAATGATTCCACCCAGATATATTCAAGTTATCTCCAGGCTACTATTTATTTATTTTAATGAAACCTGCCATGCTGCCTGTTCTGACAAATACATATATAAAAATATACAAGTATACATAGATTCCCAGGGTCGCATAGATGGGATGCACTTGTTTTACTCGGCAATACAATTATTGAGTACAAGTAAACCCTGAGAAGAACAAGGGCTGTCATATTGATAATTATGTAAATTATGTTCCAGTAACCCGTAGCAACCATGTAGATTTTACTGGTCTAGAGATATAAAAATAAGGAAAGTCAACATCTTCTTTAGGTTATTGGGCAAACTGTTTCCCCTGTTACAGCCAATTGTCCTTGAAATGCAGCAGAACAGCACCATCAATCTACAACCATTGTATGTGTTTGAAGAATAAAACAACATGGCAGCTCCTATAATAAATAAATGTTCTATGCCTATATATGCATATTTTCCCAACGTTGAAAAGATTCTTAATAATATGGATTTTTAGGTTCCTAGCAGAAAATGCTGCCCCATTGATGGGAACTTAATACTGGAAAGTCATTAACACATAACTATAAACAATAATTTTCATTATTCTTTCTTTCCCCCCCCCCAGAAGGAACTGCAGTCAGAAGAAAACAGATATATCAGTTGGTATGAGCTCATGCTAAGGACTCGGCCAAACACCACATCCCACTGACACTCGCACAATAACCTAGTATAACCTGAAGCACCTGGATTCAACTTTACATTCCTGATCAGATTACAACAAAGTGCAGTTGTACTGTGGCTTGTAAAGGCTTCCATTTGTTGAAAAACACCTCCAGATTAATCCCATAACAGTGCTTGGCACTTAGCATGGGCAGTGTCAGTTGTGTTTGGGTACTTTTATAATGCCTTCATTTAGCAAAACATCAACTAAAAAGGAATGAAAACAATGTTAAATATGTTCTGTACTGGCTTTCCCACTTTACCCTTGTAAATCCAAACAATTATAAACATCTCAATGGCTATTTTGGAAATACTCTACTTCATAGACTGCATATAACTGCCAAATAGTTAAGCAGGATGTGTATTGGTCTTAAAGGAAACTATACCCCCTGACAATACAGATCTCTATCAAATATATTGCATGAAATAGCTCAAATGCTAAACCCAGCTAAATAAATAACTTTATAGAAGTATGTGCCATTTGAAAATTGCCATTTTAAGTGATAAGGCCGCCCCTGGAATCATACAAATTATGGCGCACAGGAACAAAGTCACATCAGCCAAAGTTCTTTTTTAAAGGTCTTTTACTCCACGCTACTTCCTGTTACAGTTAGAGCTGCATTATTTCCTGTCAGTTGATCATTGAGGGAGCACACAGCCCATCACTAAATGGCGGCTAAAGGGAAAAGATGTAAAAGGGCAATATTTAGCAATATATATATATACTGTATATTCCAGTTTGGTAAGAGTCTTTAATAGACCATATAATATGATACAAACTGTCTGTTGGTTATGTATTCTTTCTGGGGCAATAGTTCTCCTTTAATATGAGGAAGGGAGGACCCAAGGAAAAAAAGGCAGGGGATCCCAAAATGTTGTGCATGTCACACACTATTTGCACAGTATAACTTACAATAAATGACTTTAATGGAAGAGATGTAATTTCAGTGTGCTTGCTTCTATTCTATTGCATATATGTTTATAACCCCCAATAGTATGTGTCTTGGGAGGAAATTACTAAGATCACACAAATGTTGCTATTAAATAGAACTAAAAATAGAACTAAAAATAACTATAACACAAGCTAATATATCCTTTGTCTTTCAATAAATAGGCCCATTTAAAGCCTGGGCCCAGGTCAAATATTGCAAATGTCACTTTTGTGTGCACCATATGCCCACACTATGATGATATGTTGTCTTTGTACTATTTACAATTAAAAATAGGTGTACAAGTGATTGCACATCCATCCTATTCTATTTTTATTTACATTTTACATGGTGTTCCAACTTTTTTGGAAATAGGGTTGCCCAATAAATATGTTATTTGCCAATGACAATGAGATGGGAAAGCAATGTTGCTTTATTCTAAGCACACAAACTGAATAAAAAACAATTCGCTCTAATGGGAAAGGTAAACCCATTTGTAAAATAGAAGGAGACACTTAAAAGACTCATTAATGAAACCAACTTATCTGACAGTCTCTAGTGCCTTCATCAGGGTTCCCCTGCTCCTCTTGTAGGCCTACCTTTACCTACCAAAAGCTGCTGTTCCTGTCTCTTTCACTGCCAAAAAGGCCACATTCTTTCTTATTCCATTCCTCAACCAACTTTATTACTAATGTGAACATTTTAAACAAAACATATTTCACCTCCAGTACTTTGTATAACAGTACCTTGTATCTGATGGTAACTTAACTGCAAGAATCCATGTTGGTAGAAATAATCATACTGGGTTTTAATGTTAAAGGGGCATGTTTATCAAAAGGTGAAATAAAGCTTGATACAGACCCATACTGACCTATCTATACACTCACATACAGACCCATACTGACCTATCTATCCACTCACATACAGACCCATACTGACCTATCTATACACTCACATACAGACCCACACTGACCTATCTATCCACTCACATACAGACCCACACTGACCTATCTATCCACTCACATACAGACCCATACTGACCTATCTATACACTCACATACAGACCCATACTGACCTGTCTATCCACTCACATACAGACCCATACTGACCTATCTATACACTCACATACAGAACCACACTGACCTATTTATAGACTCACATACAGACCCATACTGACCTATCTATCCACTCACATACAGACCCATACTGACCTATCTATCCACTCACATACAGACCCATACTGACCTATCTATCCACTCACATACAGACCCACACTGACCTATCTATACACTCACATACAGACCCATACTGACCTGTCTATCCACTCACATACAGACCCATACTGACCTATCTATACACTCACATACAGACCCATACTGACCTGTCTATCCACTCACATACAGACCCATACTGACCTATCTATACACTCACATACAGACCCATACTGACCTATCTATCCACTCACATACAGACCCATACTGACCTATCTATCCACTCACATACAGACCCATCTATACACTCACATACAGACCCACACTGACCTATCTATACACTCACATACAGACCCATACTGACCTATCTATCCACTCACATACAGACCCATACTGACCTATCTATCCACTCACATACAGACCCACACTGACCTATCTATACACTCACATACAGACCCATACTGACCTATCTATACACTCACATACAGACCCATACTGACCTATCTCTGCATGAGAACATTCCTTATCTGCCTATAATCACCTCTAATGTACTTGTACAAAGTAATCATGTCCCCTCGCAAGTGCCTTTTTTTCCAGAGAAAACAACCCCCCCTATAGTGCCCATAGCCAACAGTCAAGGAGAGTTGCCCACTTGCACGTGCAGTGCAAGTTTTATGAAGATAGAGTCAATGATGCTATAATGGGAGTTGTAGTTCCTTAACATCTAGAGAGCCTCATATTTTCAAATACTTGATTTATAATGTTCTTTACAAAAATCCAAAGGTAAGTTTCAGTGTCCTTTGATGAATCTAAGCAAGTGTCTAGTACTTCACATTTTTGAAAAATCTATTTGATGATGATTAATAAGCCACTGCCCTAACAAGGTGCTTTTGCGGGATCTTCATAATGAACACCTGGCGTCACCCTTTTTTTAAATTCACACGTGCACTTGCCGCTGTAAGGCCAAAGTCAAGCCTCTGGCTACTGTGTCGCTTCATCATTTTCACATAGCTTGTCTGTAAATTGAAAACCTTCGCTAAGAAATATTTGTAAAGACATCTAAGGACATCTTGAGGAGAAAAAAACCAAGAATGAAACCTAGGAAAGAGCAAACTCGTAGCTCATTTTACTGTGAGCTTATCAGGTATGCACAGAGCTGGAGGCCAAAGGAGAAACGCGCAGGACGGGGAAGATAGACGGAGCCTTGGGAAGTTAATTCTGGTAACGCCTGATTAATGGGTTAGAACAAAAATCCTTATTTTTACTGCCAGTGGGTAGAACATGTAGGTTTACAATACAACAGTAGCATAAAAATAGGAGGCTAAGATTAGTAAATAATACATATTTGTATGTAATTATAAGTGAATATAAAAATGTAGTGAAATGCGGCTAGCGAGTGACTCTTTTAATGCGACCACAAATTTTGACGCAACCGCAACCTATTTGATGCGACTACAACTTTTTTGATGTGACTGCAACTTTTTCTTCACTCTGTGAATTTTTGTGGCAGTTTCACAAAACTTTTTTCGCAAAATCCAAATTTTCCCTCATCATTATTTGTATGTACAGTATTTTCACCTATCAATTCCCTACCCCAATTCCTTCATACTGTGATCTCTCTGTTCCCCTGTTTTCCTATCCTCTGTATGCCTTCTCTTCTTTTCCATCCATTCTCTCCTATTTTAAATTGCTGCTATGTAACCTTTTATACATGCCACTAATGTAAGACCTCCATCTCCTTGGGGACTAAAATCCCCATTTGTGGCTTTGCGGAGAAAACATTGATTGTGTCCGCAGGGGTCTGTAGACTTTGAAGGCATGGAATAGGGGTTCTAAAAATGTTTGTGTTTTTTATTGCTACATGGTACTCAAGCATAATTGCTTGGGGCCAGAAACCCTAACCCGTTTGGTCATCTCTAAACACATAGATGATTATAACGAGTGTGATTTATTTTTGCATATTGCCATTGTTTGAATGGTGTTGGATATGAATGACATGGCTGAATTTATTATTGAGTTAGAGTTTTATTTCTTTTAGGAATCCAAGTAGTAATTGACAGGTGAAACTGCACTCAAATTATCTATCAAAATATTTTTCCAAGGATATATCCAACAGCCATAGATTTCAGTGTTTCACTTGAATCTTGGGTATTTAACAAAGGTTTTTCCTAAAAAGCTAGCTTTAGGAAATGGAAGAGAGGCTTATTTATTAAGGGGGGTCCCTTTGATCACTCTTCCGTTGATGATATTTTTGACATTTTTTAGTTGTAGAAACTGCATTATTAGAACATGTTACATTCCAGGTACTCATATTGGAGTTGCCCTAGGTCCCATGTTGCTGAAAAACAGCCCCAGGTTCATTTATCTCTCACGCTAATCTCTTACTTCATACACTGAGTGGGGTAATCTTATGCATCATATACTACTATAACTACTACGAATAACTCCTGAAAAAACTTCTTGGAAAGCAATCAAGGTGCACTAGTTTATACTTGCACTGCATCATATCACTCATGCCTCCTGTCTATCAGCATATTACTGTTGGATTCATAGAAGAATGTGCTACACACTGCATTTCATTTGTCTACAATAGCTTTTAATGGATTTGGTGCAATATCTACACAGTCCCTAAATATCAATAAAGTGGTCTTTGCTCTGCACTGGCATCTATCACCACTAAGGGCCACATTTAGCGGTTATTAAAAAATATATTTTCCCTATTGCTTCCATGTAAATCAGGGCAACCAGGACTATGCTATAAAATTCAACCCATCTGCTCTTGCAAACATCATAAATGTCTAATTCTTGTTTGCCTTGCTTGGCTCTTTCTGCATCAGTCACAGGACATATTTGTTAACTGAATAAAATCAAAGACTTGTCAAAACATGTAAAAAAGTATAGCTATAGGCTTCCAGTATATTTACATAGGGGCGTCAGACTGGTTTAGTGGTTGCCTTGCAGCATAAGGGACCTGATTTCAGTTCCAACTATATCCACAAGGAGTTTGTATGTTTCCCGTGTCTGCAAGATTTTTCTCCCACACGTCAAAAACATACGGACAGTATGTCTCCTGATGAAGCTGACATATATGTGTTGTGTTAATATGAATGGTACCTTAGATTGTAAGATCCAGTGGGACAGGGACCAATATCTAAGCAGAATGTGGTAAACTGTAAGCAACCGAAGAGAACAACTTGTGACAGATCGTCTCACTTCACAGAGGGTTCTGGCAGTTCTGCGTTAGAAAATTGTTCTTATTCATGATGTTACATAAGATAATTACATAGTATAGGCTAAGTACAGTGCTGTACTTCTTGTTTTGAAGATTAAATTTGGGATATTAAACATGAAACTTTTTCATAAGTCATTCTGTCATAACAAAAGAGAGAACAGATGAAATTAGATATAGTGCCAAATGATAACTGTTCATTTGAAGTAATAGTAGTAAACACAATAAAGAATAGCTGTTTTTAATTTCCATCATTGTCTCTTTCAAAAAATTCAGACAGCTCAAGCTGAACCTGTTCATGCCAGAGCCTGAACATAGCCATAGGCTATAAGCAAGAGAAAAAAAAAATATCAAAAACAAGAGCATCGGGGACGTGTGTATGGGTGGAGAGAGCATTAGTGGCAGTTAACTGTGTACTAAAACTCCTGTCATATCCAGCCAGCTTGTCTTGGAAAGAAGTGCCAATGTGATTCTATTTACACAATAAAGCAGCATCTAGTGGTACTTGTTACATTCTGAAAAGCCTAAATGAATCAGTTAACCTCCATCTCATCTGTCCTATTCAGTCATTTTGCCCAAGGATGCTACCATACATACAAAACAAAACTTTTTAGCCATACAACATACCCATACCTGAGGCTTGTCTGCTTGGCACGGTGGATGATGTCAGGTTAAGAATTCATCCAGAATCCCTTTTTTGTGCCCTGTGCCTGAAAATGTATGGGATGGCACAATCCCCTTTCCAACATTAGACCCTTACTCCCCCTGGTACAACTCACATATGCAGATGGGTTGCTCCAAAATTGTTATTAAGCATGGCTGGATTTGATTAAGGCTACTGATAATGATACTTACACCTCCCACTGGTTTCAAGTACTTCTATACTGCTATCTAATAATGAATGAATAAATTATGATAAAGAACATTTATCAACATGTATATATGTATTGTTCTGATGTTTATTATAAAACAAAACAATTATATATAAAAACCTTCTGAAAAACAAATTCTGTTATAATATGAAACGGAGCATATGCTGAAAGCGGTGTATTCCATTTAAAAATAATTGTTATACCACATATCACTGGCATATAACATATGTCATATGACTGCTTGGTGCAATGTCTCTTATTGGTGCTGTTGACTTCAACACTGGGGTTTGTTTAGTGCACTGGGGTTCAGTTAGATAGGATTAACTTGATGAAGTTTGGTCTTTTTTCAACCCAAATTAATTATGTAACTGTGTTACTTTTATGGTATCATTTCTGATAGGAATGATTGGTTCTTTTGGCAGACTTTTGCAGACAGTCACCCTTACCCCTAAGTACACCTCCAGACATAACCTTCGGTCTGCACACAACCATCTCCTCCCCTCCTCACTTTTTACTTTCTCTCACTCTCACATCCAGGACATCTCACGTGCTGCACCCACCCTCTGGATTGCTCTGCCCCGTCCCATTAGACACTCTCAGAGTCTCCAGGCTTATAAATAGTTACTTAAAACTCACCTTTTCATTCAAGCCTATAATCTCAGTAAGTCCTCAGCAACTTAATTACCCTCTAAACCCCCCTAGTCTTTGCTCATACGCTCACTAACAACTGTTATTCACCTTTCACTCTACACTTACCATCCCTTTACAAACCAAGAACTCTACCCACCTCACTGGTTACCCTCACCTCATGTCTCAATTGCTCTCCCTCTTAGAATGTAAGCTCTTGCGAGCAGGGCCCTCCCAGTTAGAGACGTCAACTTTAAAGGAAAGAAAGATTTAAACCAAGAAAGAACAGAGTCATGAATGCCAGCTGAATACAGAATGTCTACGAGGAGTGGGTGGTCAACTGTGTCCAAGGCTGCTGTGAAATCTAGAAGGATGAGTATGGAATAGGGGCCTTTAGACTTTGCCAGGCGAAGATCATTGGCTACTCTGGTGAGTGCAGTTTCTGTTAAGTGTGTTGGGTGAAAGCCAGATTGCAGGGGGTTGAGAATGGAATTGTGAGTGAGATGCTGGACCAGGCAGTTAGAAACAAGCCTTTCCAACAATTTGGTTGCAAACAGAAGTAAGGAAACTGGCCGATAGTTGGTGGGGGAGCTGGGATCAAAGGAAGGTTTTTTGATGGGAGCGATTAGTGCTTGTTTGTATGAAGAAGGAAAAGTACAAATATAAAGTGAGATGTTAAATAGGTGGGTAAATAAAGGCCTGAGTATATCAGACACTGGGTGAGGGAGGTGAGAAGGTATGGGGTCAAGGAAGCAGGTTGTGGGGTTTGAGCAAGCTAGACATTTGCTTCATTTACTTCATCTAATGTTGCAGGGGTGAAAAAGTGCAAAGTGGATGTGACTGTACTGCAAGTTTATTTGAGACATCAAATGGTATGCTCAGTCTAATGCCCTCAAACTTTATATATAATATAAATATGTACATACAAAGCTAAGGAGCCTGTAAAGTTTAAATCAGCTTATTTTGACTTTCTCTGAACAGAACAATAAATCAAATCAATGAGAGCTATTAGGGCATAATGACATTTTGTTTTGAATAAATGGACTGCACATGAATGTGTTCAAGTCATGGCTTTAATTAATGCTCCTATTGTTCTTTAAGCTAAACAAACAGCACCTGAAGGCAATAGTGCCATGTTCAATGTGTCATGACTTCAGTTATGCCACAAAGAAATAAGTGGAAATCTTTATTTCTAAACATTTCTGATTGATAATGCATTATATTCAGGATAATTGAAGTAAAGTAAAACTATTCTGACACGTACATTTGTGGTGTTAATAAAGACTAATTAAATGCTAATAATATCCAGAATGTTGTGCTTGTATGGTTTAAATTGTGTGATGGTTCTGGAAAACTAAACACTGAGCTTTACAGGCTTACCCAGAAACCATAGGGTTGATTCACAAAAGTGCGATAAAACGTGCACTATTTATAGCATGCGTTAAAAATTTTATCGCGCCTAATTTTCTGCGTCTTAACACACGATTCACTAAAAGCATACTTGCGTTAATTTAGACGCGATGCTGCTTGCGTTATTTAAGTTGCGAAGACTATTTTTGTGCGATATTTGACGGAACGCACGCTAAATCAACGCATCGCGCACAAATAGTCGCTGCGTGCGAAAAAACCACGCCATAATAGCCATACACAGCATTACTTTCATAAAACTACTTTTATGAAAATGACGATTTCCCTGCAAACTGGCGGCTGCATCACTCTAGGGCCAACACAGACTTGAATAAATCCCACTGCAAAGTCCATATTGTGTTGCCAAAAGCTCATGAACTGTACTTTTCTATAATTACCGCCTGCCCCAAGTAGGTGTTAATTTTCGCACAGACAAATGCGATATTTAGCGCGCCTAAGTGTTTGTGACTCATGCGTAAATTAACGCACTCAATATGTGACTTAACGCATGCGATAATACTTTAGCGAATCGCACGTTTTTTTCGCGTCAATTTTAACGCAAAAAAACGTGTGATAAAACTTATCAACCTTTAGTGAGTCAACCCTCGTTTATCCAGAAACCTGAGAAGTACAGGATGGTCATATTCTTATTTTTGGAAATAATTCCATACTGCTGCTCGAATCCATACTGGGATTTATTTAATGTTTCAAAGATTTTTAGTGGATTTTATGAAAAGATTTCTTATCCACAAAAAACAGGAATTCTGTATAACAGATCCTATACCTGTATTAGATTTGTGTTATTTATGTTATTACATAGTCATTTAGACATAAGTCCAAAATCCCATTTGTACCCACCTTGCCTGCACTGGTAAAAGCTGCGTTTGCTTCAGAAACCCTACTATAGTTTATATACAGTAAACAGAGCTGCTGTGTAGCCATGGGGGCAGCCATTCAAACTGGACAAATGGAGAAAAGACACAGGTAATATAGCAGATAACATATACAACACCATAATATTCTAAAGGGGTTACCTTTATTTATCTTTATTATTTATATTCACTGCTAACAAGTTTGTAAAGTCCCAAGTGAGAAGAAAAGACAGTTGTGACATTGTCTCTTTATAAGCCTTTTTTTGCATTTGAGCACCACAATCTGCTCAGTGTGTCTACACCCAGGCCCACGCAGTGGCGCTAAGTGCAGGCGCATGGAAAGACTGTTCGGAGCATAGGGGCTGATTCTTGGCCTGCATTTATCCACAGGAAGAGGATCAGCCCCATGTGGCCATAGCCTTAGGCAGTGCTGTCCAACTGGCGGCCCTCGGCCCCCATCTGTGTGCCCCCCACCTGTCTGGCTGCTCCGACTGCTTACCTTTATTTAAGCTTTAAATGGTATCAGTACTGAGATAAACTGGCCCCCTGCACTGTTTACAGCTCAGATTCAGGCTGTAAACCCATGTATTGTTTATACATGTAATTCCCTGTACTTTTCACACCTTTTAGTCCCTGCATTGTTCACCCCTTAGGCTCAGGTTCTAAGCACCCAAATTGTTCACCTGTTTACACCTCAGACTGTAGGAGCAGTGCCAGCATTGTGTCACTGTATGTATTGCCTGCCCTATGCTGCCAGTGTGCCATACTCTGCCCTATGCTGCCAGTGTGCCACACTCTGCCCTATGCTGCCAGTGTGCCATACTCTGCCTGCCCTATGCTGCCTGTGTGTGCCATACTCTGCCTGCCCTATGCTGCCTGTGTGTGCCATACTCTGCCTGCCCTATGCTGCCTGTGTGTGCCATACCCTGCCTGCCCTATGCTGCCAGTGTGCCATACTCTGCCTGCCCTATACTGCCAGTGTGCCATACTCTGCCCTATGCTGCCAGTGTGCCATACTCTGCCCTATGCTGCCAGTGTGCCATACTCTGCCTGCCCTATGCTGCCAGTGTGCCATACTCTACCTGCCCTATGCTGCCACATATGAATATATGAATGAAGGGGGACTTAACTACAGTGAGCATCAACCATTTCGGTTTTTTCTGCACTACCACCATCAATGTGACTATGTTCTAAAAAGCTCTTGTGATAAAATGGTTGTGGTTTGAAGTGGGTGTGGTTTAAAAAAGGGGGAGTGGTCAAAACTGGCTTCCATTATCAGCCTCCACCATGTAGGCCCTCGGTACCAAAGAAGTTGGACAGCACTGGCCTAAGGGATGACCTCTCTATATTTACTGCTAACAAGTTTGCAAAGTCTAATCAAAGCCCCTTTCAAGTCCCACTTCTCTGATGAGAAGAAAAGCCAATTGTCATTGTCTCTTTATAACTAAAATCTTGTTTATTTCAAGTTATATATGATACAACATCATAGTACATTGTTGACTTAGGAGATGATAAAAACAGGACTGAATATCTATCTACAAAAATGTATATTCTGTTTTTAAAATAAATACTTATTACGCTGGCATTGTGGCTACGGTTCATGAATCATTCTGTGGGCTGAGAAAGGGAACAGGTTCTCCTTTGTTTCTGGATTTGTAAAGTTGTATGAGAAAAAGAATCAATCATTCAAGGGCAAAAGAGCACTTGGCATTTATCATCTCATTCTGTCAACAGACAGGGATGGTATTTTCTCTGAATTCTCTCACATACGACTCATAAATCCTGATGGCTGCTTGTTAAGGACACTGACGAGTCTAATCTTGTTCCAACTGACATTTAGATACCTCATAACATGTTTGATTTCCTTTTAATTAACTCTGCAAAGACTTGCATAATGTATAACTCTGTTGCTGTAGCCGTAGATCATGGAACAACAGTTATTTTTGTGCAACAGGCAGAGTTATATGTTGGTCTATACCACATTCATCTTATAATAATAATAATAATAATTAATAATAATATAGAACATCATTATCATATATGCTTGATTTTCTGTATTTTTACAGAGTAAAAAAGATTTGTTTATTGGGCTGTTGGATTGTTACCCCCTTTTTATGATCTTGCATATATTTTATATAAACATTAAAGCATCCTCTCTTGATCCTGCCTTATCCCCATCCCAAAGTGTACATTCATTCAGATGTGCAACTTATGAAGTGCTATTCATATTTTTGCTCTGTGTAGATCACAGTCAGATCACAGAATAGAGTGCTAAGGGGCAAGCTTTTGTACCTTTACCTCCATATGTAATAAAAGGCACTAAGTTTGCCTAGGAGCAGTAACCAATAGCAACCAATGAGATGATTGCTTTTAAACAGGTGACCAGTAAATGCTTCCTGCTGATTGGTTGATATGGGTTACTGCTCCTGGGCAAACTTAATGCTATTTATTATATCACCCCTCTTAGTGATCTAAGAATATGGACCTAGATCAGTGCTGTCCAACTTCTGTGGTGCCAAGGGCCGGAATTTCTCTAGTGTACATGGTGGAGGGCCGCTAATGGAAGCCAGTTTTGGCCACTCCCCTTTTTTGAACCACACCCACTTCAAACCACACCCATTTTATTACAATGGTGGTAGTGCAGCAAAAACCCAAATGCTTGGTCCTCACTGCAGGGATATCAACAGTTATTCATATATGAAAGAATTATAATATGTCATATTAAGACACACCCTTAAATCCATATGCCTCCTCCTCCCCTGTGGATAGCACAGCAACCCCCAGCAACATAATTACACCTTAGGGACCATGTAATGGCTGTTTCCAACTACTAACAAACTCCCAGAACAAACCCCTGCCAGGTTAACCTCTCGCAGGCAGAGTATGGCACACACAGGCAGCACCCTGCCTCCCTTATGCTGCCTGTGTGTGCCATACTTGGCCTGCCCTATGCTGCCTGTGTGTGCCATACCCTCCCTGCCCTATGCTGCCTATGTGCCATACTATGCCTGCCCTATGCTTTCTGTGTGTTACATACCCTCCCTGCCCTATACTGCCTATGTGCCATACTATGCTTGCCCTATGCTGTCTGTGTGTTCCATACCCTCCCTGCCCTATACTGCCTATGTGCCATAATATGCCTGCCCTATGCTGTCTGTGTGTTCCATACCCTCCCTGCCCTATACTGCCTATGTGCCATAATATGCCTGCCCTATGCTGTCTGTGTGTTACATACCCTCCCTGCCCTATACTGCCTATGTGCCATACTATGCTTGCCCTATGCTGTCTGTGTGTTCCATACCCTCCCTGCCCTATACTGCCTATGTGCCATAATATGCCTGCCCTATGCTGTCTGTGTGTTACATACCCTCCCTGCCCTATACTGCCTATGTGCCATACTATGCTTGCCCTATGCTTTCTGTGTGTTACATACCCTCCCTGCCCTATACTGCCTATGTGCCATACTATGCTTGCCCTATGCTTTCTGTGTGTTACATACCCTCCCTGCCCTATACTGCCTATGTGCCATACTATGCTTGCCCTATGCTGTCTGTGTATTCCATACCCTCCTGCCCTATACTGCCTATGTGCCATACTTTGCCTACCCTATGCTGTCTGTGTGTGCCATATACACAGGCAGAATAGTCCAGGCACTACATACAATGTCTGAGGTGTGAACAGTTGAACAATGTGGGTGATTACAGCCTGAGCCTGAGGTGTGAACACTGCAGGGGTTGAACAATGCAGAAACTAAAAGGTGTGAACAACACAGGGGATTACATATTTAAACAATACAGAGGGATTACAGCCTGAATCTGAGGTGAGAACCATGCAGGGGGGCAGTTAATCTCAGTACTGATTCCATTTAAAGCTTACTCAAAGTTAAGCCATCAAAGCAACCAGACAGGTGGGGGGCCACCAGTTGGACATGCATGCGCATGCGGCCCGCGGGCCGCCAGTTGGACAGCACTGACCTAGATGATGCACATGCTTCCAGGGTCATGGTAAATTACCCCTATAGGTTTTCTGCATTCATATGATTTAAAAGATATACTATGTCCTTCTTGCAGCTAACCATTCTAATGTCTTACTTTTTTCTTTCTCTATATCTATTCAGGCCTCTCCAGTCAGCATTGCTGCAAATAAAATTGTTGGAAAAGGTGAACCTTTCATATAAAGAAACATGATCATCTAGGACCATCTTCTTAGCCCAAACCCAATATTAAAGCACTGATAACCTATACGCAGGCAAGGTCTGTTACAGAGAGCAATAAAAGCAATACTGTGGAGAATCCATTTAAACCTTTGGGATTTACTATTTGAAATGCTTGGGACCTGGGCTGTTTGCGATAAGGGGCTTTCTGTAATTTGGAGTACTGTGTCTTAAAGCTCTTAAAAAACCTTTAAATGGATATGGATTTATGGTTTGGATTTACACATCTTAGTTGCCATCAAGTACATGGTACTGTCTATTTATTACAGAGAAATAAATCCATAACAAATGAAGACTTGCTTGTTTAAACAGCTTTCTGCTACCCATTGAGACATTGTGCATCTTAAAGCAAATAGTGCTTTCTCAGAACACCTAAGATTGTGGCCCCGCTGCAACCTATGGGAATCAGGTAAAGGTCTTCCCACGGTCCCAGAGACTGGAATGTGAGTTAAAATGCCAAATAAGTGCCATAAGCAAAATAATATTTTCTTTGTAAAACTCCTCGAAAAATGTGGTCTGTTGTAACATTTTCCATTGGTCTTCCCAGTTTCCCAACATCTTTTGCTTGATGTTCTGACACAACTCAAGTAATCCCATACACACAGTATTCTATGCAGTCCTTACAAACTTCAAAACTGGTTTTAAAATGGTTCTCCTCCTTCTCACCTAACTCATAAACATTGTATTGTATTGTAATGTAATGTATAGTAGAACCTTCATTCTTCCTCTAACCTTTCCCTCTCAACAACTCTCATAATTAAGGAACCTAACAAAGCATTATAGGGGATAGCAACAAGTGTATGTATCATTCTCTACAGTCAATATTTAATGATTCCCTTGAAGGTGTCTTCCATTCTAGAAGTGGTAGTCACTTGGACGAGGGTGCTCTTTAATCTGCCTTCAGGAATATTTTCCCCATGCATCTCTTACATAAGAAGGAATTGGACCTGCATTAGTTACGTAAACCGCATAAGCTTAGGGGCCCAATGATCTTGTTGTGGGGCCCAATAACCAGTCAGTAGTAGTCCATAAAAATAGCAAAAATAATGAATGTGCTTATAAGTCAGTATTTTAATTGGGGGAGGGGAGGTCCGTGGAGTTTATATGTACGTTAAGTGAGTTTCATTGAAAGTAGCGTTTTTGCACAAGTTACTTAAAGGAGAAGGAAAGGCTAATAAAGAGTTAATCTCAAGCTGCAGGCATACCTTCAGTTCTCTCAATAGTGCCCTTAAGTCTCCCCATATTTCTCCCGTTCAGATGATCAGAAGCCTCACAGGAAAAAAAAAACACTGAGCTCTGTAAAGAAAGTTCCCATAATGCCTCACTCCTGCACCAAGACCGGTGAATATGCTCAGTTTGTAAGACTATGAGGAAGCTTCCTGCTGATTGGCAGGGGGGGGGGGAGTTCTTAGCATTCTTGTGGGAGGGGGGAGCAGGAGAGGGGAGAGAGGAGAGAGCTGTGTGTCTCTGGCAGAGGAAAACAAAGAGACAACAAATCCTTCTTTTGACAGAGAATTCAGTGCAGTGTTTCTGTGAGTGCTTATGGCTGTATTTACATAGACCTTTCTAATAAAGCTTACTTAGTTTCTACCTTTCCTTCTCCTTTAAATTGCGTAAGTGTAGGGGCCCAATGATGCTGCTGTGTGGGGCCCAATAACCAGTCATTTCACTGCTGGAAAGTTTGTGTAGGAGACACTAATAGAATTCAGTAAATAGCTTCCAAAATGCAGTTGGTTGTTTCACTATAACAAGCAGTTCATATAAATAGTTTAAATAAATAATAAATGTGTTTATAAGTCAGTCAGTTCATTGGGGGAAGTAGAATTTACCTTAAGTTGTTAAATTCATTGGTGGTGAGTTGTGTCTGCCCCTTCTCTGCGTTGTACTTTGCTTGTACTCAAGTTACCTAAGTTTCTAGGCAAGTTACATCAGTGTCTTAAGTTTCTTGGCAACTTTTGCACAAGTTACGTAAATTGCGTAAGTTTTAACGTAACCTTACAGAATTTATGTAACTTTTGCGATGAGCCTGGGCCCCCTTCCGAAGCAGATTTTCACGGGGCCTTGCACAACAGTAACCCCTCTCCCCCCCGTTGGCGGCCCAGATCCTTACCAGAATCACAGTAGAAGGGGGATAGCCAATCACAGCTCTACATTCATGGTTCCCTCTAATTTCTTTTGGCTAATTTCTCATGGCACTAATTTTTGGTTGTGTGTGCAAAACATTTCCTTTGTATGCACTTTTAAAAATACTCTGTGTGCAGTACAAACTTTTTTCACACAAAAGGGGAATTTAATACAATTTAATAAAATTCAATAACAGAAAAAATTGCAGAAAAAATAAGAAAAAAGTCTCATTTCTCAATTTAATATTGTTCATTAGCAACTTTTATTTGTGCATTGAAAAGGTGAAAATGATGTTCATTTTAACTAAACAAAAGTGCTTTTTGATTAAAGTTTAGTTTTATTGCTTACACTGCAAACTCATACAAACCAAAACATTTCGCAATTGCAAACATACTGTTGCAAGAAATGCAAAGGGTTCGCAAACAGTGGTTTTTTTTTTCTTGCACGAAGGCAAAATTTGTTGCAAAATGAAGATTTTGTCCACTAGCGACATTTATTACATTCCCCCATAAATTCTTTGTGCACAACACAATTTATTGTATGCTCGCAGAAGAGCCACAGCTTAGAGGAAACAGTGCCTACATTTACATAAGAAAATACAGGCTTCAGTCCCCTACCATCTCCTCCTAGCTGCCGATTGGTTCCTATCCTAAAGTATAGTGCTCCCCCCCGCACAGCCTGGGAAAGGAACAGCAGGAAGTGGAACAGGTGGGTGGGACTAGTAGGGTTTTTGAAAAAATTTTCAATAAATCAGCCCAAAACACAACTTTTCTCAGCACATTCCTTCTATATCTAGAGGTGTATAATGCACTGGTACATTTTGGTTTTTAAGCAATATGTCTCATTTAAATATTGGTCCAGATTTAATTTGATGTCACATGAAATCACAGGAAAACACTATTGACGTCTATAGAGGAATCTGGGAATTAATTGATATTTGTCTCAATAAAGTCAGGCCATTACTAATTTTATTTAACAATTCCCTTCTTTTGGGCTGCAATAAAGGTGGAGGGGCCCAGTGCACACCTACCAACCCCCCCCCCCCCCCCCCCCCACCGCTTGTCTTCTCTGCTCTCCAGTCACCGGCTCAGTAAGAGAGATCCTGGCCCCCCTGAGCTCCCACGCAACCGCTGAGTCTGCTTCCTCTTTAGTTATACCACTACTTGGCACAATGGCAGACACATTTGAATTTCTGGACCAGAAAAGGAGCCAGTATGTTCCGAAAGTCTGTATTGCTCTGCATTTCAGTTACTGATTTTGAGACCGATTTTGTGTTTTTCTTCTACATGCTTCTTCCTGCATATAGTCTAATAAAAATACAAACACAGTGTTCCCTCGCACTGTATGTTTAGGGCTTATAGGCTAGGTCGATGAATAGCTGGTTCATTTTTGTTTTGCTTTGTAAAGAAATATGTACTGATTGTCACACAATACAAAGGGAATGTGTCTGAGCCTACCTTCATCTGTCATTAATCTGACACATGAAAAATGCAGGGAACTATGATTTCATAACTAAACTGAAAAGAAGAGCTTATATTAACTCCTAAAAAAAGTAATTTATATAAGGTTTTCCTCATATCTACCTCCTTCCTTCACTACATGGAACAGATAGATAGATAGATAGAAAGAAAGAAAGATGATAGATAGATAGATAGATAGATAGATAGGGATGTATAAGCTGATTTGGCCTTCACTGTTTCAAGTAGAATGATTCATAAGTGGGCGAAACCTTTATTTAAGATCCTACAGACAGATGGAATGTTTAGTGAGCGATCACAATAGGTGGTCTGTGCATTAAGCTAAATACAACTGCAATTAATGTTTAAAAACCCAACTACTCAATCATTCTAACTGTTGGGAGGTTCTAAACCTTGGCTCCCTACTTGGCCTGCAGCTTATTTCAAGGCAGCTGGAAAAAAAACAGATGATATATTTTGCATATTTTAGGACAGACAGGTTTGATTTTAATTGAAATTATGTATTGCTGTGCTTAATAATAAAATATTTAATCACAAAAAATGCTCTTGCCTTTGCACAACCACTGCCTAAAATATGCAGACAACATGCAGTTGGGGTATAAAATGTTTGCGCTACTGACAAACACCCAAATATACAGCAGGTTTGCTCTCCTACCAATGTACAAAGCTGCATGGGCTCAGGTATAGCAACTATGGTAACTGGCATCTGCTCAAAATTATTAAAAAATAAAATAGCACTGTGACGTTGTTTAGATTAAGTTCATGTCCAAATTTAGAGAGTCCAACTGGGTTCCAGAATCATAACAAATCTGGGGATGACTAACATTTTTTATATTAGTCAGTCTGCATACATATGGCTTTACAGATCTACTTTATGACACAGCTGTGCAAAAATACACAAGACCAATAGTAACGCAATACTACCCTATACTATATTAACCCTTATTTCCAAACCAGAACTAGCTCTTACATAACTGGTGTAGAGCTTTGGTTACATTGGACTATCTTGCACCAATAAAAAAATGTTTATTTAGTAGACAAAATTAAATACTCACGTAGTACTACTGATGGAGTTGAGGTAAAGTGGTCACAGCAACATACAATTGCAGAGCATATTAATCACTGACACCTCTCTATGAGGACAGACTTGAGCTCTGGGTCAGCCTTCAGTGGATCTGGATCACCTTTAGTGAAACCTCCACTATGATCCCAACACTAGGCAGAGATGCCTCCAATCTACCACTCCTAGACAGAACTACTCTTCTAGCGCAGCCTGTCTACCTTACACTGTTACAGTGTACTGACAGGAGCTCACCTACCACTATGTATATACCTAATCTCTTCACTGACTTCACTAAGGGCTTAAACTCCCTCCTTAGGGCCATGATTCTAGGCTCCCCATCTGCATCCGCTCCCTCCTGACATGGGAGTCCAAAGAGGAGGAGCAAACTGGCCAGGCCTATAGGGAAAACATCCCGCCCAGGTATCCATGCTACAGGTACCATGACTTCCTAATATAAAAAAGAGTGAAAACGTAGTAAGAGATTTTCCAAACCAGTAGTTATGTTAACTCTCTGAGCTCATAAACTAGAAAAACATCTGTTATATAATGTATAATATGGACAGAAATAGGACTGAAGTGTAATTTTCAAATTATATATATACTGTATATATGTAAATATATTATATAAACACATATATATAGGTATGGGATCTGAAATCTGCAACCCGTTATCCAGAAAGCTCCAAATTACAGAAAGGCCATCTGTAAATATACTGTATATATATTTAACCAAGAGGAGCACTCAATTGCAAAATAAATTAGCCGCCTGGGTGCTGATAAATATGCATAAATACAAGAAAAAAGTATCTCACTCGCAGGACTTGTGTCAAATTTATTTTAGTATCCCAACGTTTTGCTCACATTGTGTGACCTTTCTCAAAGCTCCAAATTAATCTTCGCCACCACTAAAAAGTTGAACCTACCCCAACAAGTCTTTAGGATTGGACCATTCATACTGCATACAAATAAGGTAGAGAAGGTGCTGATATGGGGCCCAAAACATAAATATTTCATGCAGTTTATCTCTCCTACAGATAGGAGATTTAACAGATTTAAGTCAGTTAGATTTCCATTGGTCTTCCCTACACTGTGCTATTTACTTGTTTGTTTTAGCTCTCTCACCCAAATTAAATTAGAAATAATGACAAGGAAAGTGTATTAACAATGCTTCAGAAATCTTTTCTAATAGAAGAATATTGTATTTAGTTTATAAGAAGGATGTACATTCACTTCTTTCCTTTCTATAACTACTTTATAAAACATATTGCTAAAGCTTATTCAGTCTAGGTATCCTTATTTATCTTCATATGTTTGTTTATTACAATCAGTGATAGTGCCATTGTGCCATTATGTGGCCTCCAGTGAGCAAACTGATGTGAAATATGGTTCAATTACTCAGTTTATACTATGAGATTGTGGTAGAATGTACCGCCTCAGACATGTGGGAAAAATCCAATTTTTCTAAGCAGAAATAAACTATTCATTGTTTTATACATTCATAACTCACGAATACAGTGTTTATCTAAGGCAGCTAAAAAGCTCAAACATAATAAACATTTAACAATAAACAATCATTTTTATAATTCCTGTAGCCCCAACTGCACCTGAAGTTTTGTACCACTAACTCAAGCTTCTAGAATAATATTAGAGAGCCTTCTTGCGCTGTAGAGAATTAGAGAATTATACCCTCCTTTATTTTAAAAGACAAGAAACTACTGTTTTCTCTCCCTTCCAGAAAAAGGTATCTCACGTACAACTTCTACCTGGTCAAGTTCATGTCGCCAGACTAATCTCAGTTGAAATGATTCCTTTGAAAAACATATCCTCACTTTGATCACTAAACATAGGGCGTCCTGTATTGAAATTGTAATTGGACATGTTTTCCAAACCAATAAATCCAAGTAAGCTTTTGAATGTTAAGATTAAATTACTTCTTTGGGAAGCTTACAGGTGTCAGAAGGTTATATCCGGTATAATTAAATTGGGTTTTTTGTGTGTTTTGTTAGGGATAGTTAAAAGGTACTGAAAGAAGCATCACTTAAAATCCAAGACAGACATGGAATCTGACATAGTGGGAAATTAGGGATCATTTATTATTTTGGGGCACAGCCATTGCCCTAGATACCAGTGCCCATGCACTTATGTACATGGGAAAAATGAAAGGACATTACATACTAATACTAACATATTAACTTACTAATTTTAGGAATATCTATGAAATAAACCCAAAGTTTTAGAGGTAATTAACAATGTGGAAGGCAAGGTGCAAAGCTCAAAAATAGGCACAATCCACTGTTTTTGCACTCTGCCCTCCACACGTGTTTTGGTACCTCTCTTTAGGGACCCCCTTAGGAAAACATTAATTAGTCATTGTTCAATAGTTACAAGAATATCTAGGGAAGCGTAAAGTTCAACTTCTGATCTCATATTAACTGACCTTCTAGCTGGGCTTTCAAGGGTATCAAGAAGAGCAAACAACCATTATCCCCAGTTCCCACCTTAACTGGCCCTCAGGCTAAAGCCCTACTGCTCCTGACCCATCACTGTGGGACCTGTCCCAGGGTTTGGTAACCACTGCCTTAGAGTTGGCCTTCATTTTTTTTTTTATAGTTTTTGAACTATTTGCCTTCTTCTCTTTCAAGCTTTCCAATAAACAGGGGTCAGTGACCCGTGCAGCCCATAAACAAATTGCTCTATGGGGCTACAATTATCTTGTTATTGCCATTTTTTATCATGTATCTTTTTATTCAAACCTCTCCTATTCATATTCTACTCTCTCATTCAAACCACTGTCTGGTTGCTAGGGTAATTTGGACCATAGCAAACCAGGTAGCTGCTAAAAGCCCAAAATGGAGGGTTTGTAAACAACAAGAATTTAATAACCGCAAACAATAAAAAATGAAGACCAACTGAAAATTGTCACAGAATAATTCTCTCTACATCATACTAAAAGTTAATTTAAAGGTGAATGATAGTGTTTAATTTTCTACAAAACAGAGCAAAGGCTCCTGAAATCATTTTATATCCATTATGTGTTTTGAGATGCAAGTGCCAATATGATTTATTGGACGTAGGGGTTAAAGCTGCAGTTATTTCAAATTCTAAGCAGGATGATCTCATTCACAGAAACTATGCTGAGCATTTATGATAGCAGTTGAGAAGTTGGGCATGACAGCATTTACAAATCTACTCCGACATGTTTTAACCTGCTGGTAACAGTATACATGTCTTCCAAAAATTCTGATAGATTAACCTCTTCGGTGGGGAAACATCAAGATCGGTTGACCTACAGTATTTTCCAAGGATTAGAAGAAGGACGCAGCAAAGACACACATCCTGTAAAAGTACAACTAGAGTATGTTCTTTATTTGCATGAAATAAAGGAGAAATATCAACTCATGTTCATTCTAATAAAAACCCCAGGGAAGGTGTTAGCACATGTATGTATGGCAAATGTGTACAGCACTGTATATGGTCATATATTACATACAGGTAGACAAAATAACAGAAACCCTTAAGCTCGTGTTTAAGTTCTATATAAAAGGAAGTACTTATAAGGGGTTGAAACAGGGTAATTGGTTATTTTATTAAAAAAATCATTTTTACCATATTTTTTATTTGGTTTGTTGCCATCACAACAATGAAACATATCAAACTGTTCAAGTCTCTCAATTGCATAAAAAGGTTTATATTTGTTTTTTTACAGGCTCAAATTTTTAAAAAATATTTTCCTTTTTCTCTGTAAGAATAAAACAGTAACTTGTACTTGGTCCCAACTAAGATATTTTAATTAATCCTTATTGGGGGCAAAATAATTCTATTGAGCTTATTTAATGTTTAAATTATTTTTAGTAGAATTAAATTTGTAGAAAGATCCCTTATCCGGAAAACCCCAGATCCTGTGCATGCTAGATAACAGGTCCCATACCTGGAGCAGATTTTTCTCATGTAGCATTGGCATATTGCACTGCCCTTTACAGAGCTTGTTCTTAATTCTAATAAATGCCTGCCACAGACGAGTTTATAATCTAAGATCTCAACCACATGCATACTAGCGTAAATTGTATCTGGTGAGTCCCCTGGATCAAGTAAATGGAGTAGAGAGCTGAATTATGAATGAAAGTACAGCATGCAAAGTACAATATCAGATGCAATTTGCCATGTATTATTACCCAGACTGCAGAGTATTTGCCAAAGATGCAGTATAAATGCACAAGTGCATGGAGTGCATTTAGTCCTATCTGCTAAACACATGCCATTGTGCTTATGCGTTTCTATGAATTGGACACATTGGAGTAGTGATTGAGCTTGATTGGTGGTGGTGATTGCAGGTGCTCAATTAAAATAATGTCTGCGTTGATTCTTTAAGTGTACATCACTGTGCCTACTGACAGTCTTCTGTGGGAAGCCTGAAATCATCGCCACCTTTGAAGAGTCCAAAGACCCAGAGTTCCCCTGTATCAATCATTTGCACTCAATTCAGAACAGACTGGGTGGGTAGAATACCAAATATATATATGTACAAGGGGCGTGTTTGGGTGCAACTACCTTAACGAACAGCAGCAATACACATATTGATTACGGCTGTGGTCATGAATGAGCTCTTAGGATATAATTTTTTCAAAAACTGGCACTGGCACTGGCATATGTGAGTCCTTTAGTAGTGAAGCAGTTAGGGATCATGAATCAGGGCCCAATAGCAAGGCTTAAGACAAGGAGGAGAGGGAACAACCGTACCTCTACCTGTACCTTTATGTAGGGTAAGTAGGTGGATATGATAGCATTTATTTGGACCCTGATACTTGACCCATTTTATTGCCCAGCCCTAAACCAACCCAAGCCACCCCTTCCCCCCAATATGTTCTCAGCATGGGAAGTTTAAGGGTTTGTTAACAAATAATGAGGATTAAAATTGGTTGCCCTGCCCATGTCCTCCACTTCTCCCTGTAAGAAATGTTAGTATTTTATACATCAGTGTTAATTAGTAATAGCAATCAGTATGAGCTTCATAAGATGAGATCCTTTCCAAGATTGTGGCTGTTAAAGCTTTCACTAGGGTTGGAGGAAGGGTTCCTTTGCCTTGGTGTGCTTCCAGTATTTTTGAGGAGACAGATTATTAAAGGAACAGTAACACCAAAAAATGAAAGTGTATAAAA
Organism: Xenopus tropicalis; assembly: GCF_000004195.4. NCBI lineage: Eukaryota > Metazoa > Chordata > Amphibia > Anura > Pipidae > Xenopus > Xenopus tropicalis. Next base: position 152,790,441 of record NC_030678.2, on the reverse strand, counting down.
GTAACTAAAATATAATGTGCTGCTGCCCTGCACTGGTAAAAGTTGTGTGTTTATTTCAGAAACCCTACTATAATTTATATAAATAAGCTGCTGTGTAGCCATGGGGGCAGCCATTCAAAGGAGAAAAGGCACAGGCACATAGCAGATAACAGATAAAACACTATTGTATTCTACAGAGCTTATCTGTTATCTGCTATGTAACCTGTGCCTTTTCTCCTTTTTTCCAGCTTGAATGGCTGCCCCCATGGCTACACAGCAGCTTATTATATAAATTATAGTAGGGTTACTGTAGCAAACACCCCAGTTTTACCAGTGCAGGGCAACAGTGCATTATATTTTTATTACTTTAAAGCTCTTTAATTTTTTGGTGTTAATGTTCCTTTAAGTGAGGCTTATCTGTTTTAAAGATTTTCTCAGTCTGAATTCTGGAGATTGCAGTGGAAGGAGGCTGCTGTCTGACCAGCAATTTAATTTTTTCTGCTGCCCCTAAAACATGTATTAAAAACAATTAAGCAGGGCTTTACTGTTTATGGATATAGATTCCTTTTGCAGGGCCACCCAAGGCAACATTAGTTCTGCATTTTTCCAAAGAGGCTTTTTTTTAAAAAAAATATTCCTGTTCTGCCCATTTGGGCCCTTGGGTAACCAGGTTTTGAGCCACTATGGTAACGCCCGCAGCTACAGAAAACCACATGGCCACCTTGGATTCTTCCCATAAGACAGGTTTAGAAGGTCTCATGGTTATGCTTGTCTACTATACCCAACTCTAGAATAAGACTTGTTGAACAGCCAGAATTAGGGATGCCACCTTTTTTGTAATTAAATACCAGCCTTCAGGTGGGGGAATAGGAGGTGATGTCTCACAGGGCAGGGAAATGGACAGAGTAGATGGGGAAATTGCCGGAGTTGGTAGGGGAATCTGAAAGTGGAGAGGGTCAGGGAAGGGAAGGATTTACAGTGTACTTCAAATTTCCCAGCAATTATATTGTCGGTAAATCTGTAATTTCAGCCCTGGCCCAAGATGGTGATTTTCCAGCTGGGACGGTCAAATACCGGCAGGATGACAACCCTAGCCAGAATCCATAAGGGTTTAGTAGGCACAGACAGTCTCAGGGAATCCTCCCTAGTTCAATAAAACTAACACACGAGGGAGAACCACATGAAACAAGCCAGGCTAATAGCCAAGGCCCATGAGAGAAGTGGAAAACGCATGTGCTGATACTAATAGCAATATTGATATCTTTAACAAATCTTAAAAATGTGCATACGCCTATGACTGAAAGGCTTTGTGATGTGAACACTGACATCTAGTGGAACAAGGGATAGTAAAATATTAGTGCTAAAGAGAGATTTGCTTAAACATCTAGTGCCCTTAAAGGGGAAGTCTGGCTTCCAACCATAACATACCTATATTGTAATCTGTTCCTTCAAAAGTATGAATAAATACCATTTTATATGCTGAAATCCAGCTGCAAAACAGTTTTTCTCTTTCTGCATCATTTGAAATCCTGGAAGGGGAGGAGGGACTAAAACATTGATATTACAAATTGTAATCACTTCTCCACATCTTACAGACAGCATGCAGGAACTAGGTAACCCACAATGCATTGCACTGTGATGTTCCTTTCCTTATTGACATCACGTGTGCATGGAATTATGGGATTTGGTGGATGCAGGCTGATGGAAGGCTGAAGGCAGTCAATTTCTGTTTTTTTTTGAGTCTCAAAGTAGCCAGCCAGATCAGCAGGGGAACAGGGGTCCAGGCTTAGGGAACTGTTCCAAACCATATTATTACATTAACTTACATTACATCATGGCAAGGGAGCATATTATTTAATTGATGTATATTGCAAAGTTTCTTGAAATTATGTTTACTTTTCAAATAGCTTAAGTTGGGTTTTGGTGGAGTTCCCCTTTAATGTTCTGTACAGTCTGTATCTGTCTGTTCCACCGTTTAAATTACATTATTCTGCACCACTGCCGAACTTGCTGCCAATGTAGTAGCAGCCATAAGGCACTATAAGTTTATTGTATCATGGAGTATTTACATGTTTCCCACAGAGAAAAAAAAGGAGAGATAAAGCCTCAGAAAAAAATGAAGCAAAAAGGTTCTCACCTTTGCATTTTTTTAAGAGGAAAATTAGGTTAAAGGTCTCTTTCCTCTGACAGTTCTCCAGCCATCAAAGGATCGCTGCAGGCTCAGCAGCCCAGGTGTTAATATACTATCCAGGAGAACTCTCCAGTGAGAAACATTCTGGGTGGGTTGCTCACCCCACAACCAGCTGTCATGTCACTGCACTGTACTGTGCTTTAGAGAGCCAAGAAGTGTTCCCAAGGCAGTCACAGTGCTGTGACATCTGCTGATGGCCCACAAGCTCCAATATTGTGTCCCTGTCACTGCAAAGAGAAATGATAATTGCAGCGCACACTTTCTTAGATGTATCTTATTGTAAGTTGTGCCATCAGAACACTGGTGAGGGTGGGGTTGGCAGCAGATGCCACAGCCCTTTGCACACTGCTTTATCTCTCCAGAGCCCAGCAAGGTAACATGAAAGTAGGAAAAGTGGCTTTTGATTTGAGAGCCCCCTGCATATTGCGCTCCCTTTAGCCCTCTATGTTTGCTGATTGAGCTATGATAGAAAATTAGTTTTTAGAGCTCGATAATTTTTCCTTTAAAAAAATATTGATTTAAAACACTAGCAAGTTATTTTTTAAAGGGATTCTGTCATGATTTTATGGTGTAGTTTTTATTTCTAAATTGCACTGTGAACGTTACAAATAATTAATTCTACTATTTCAAATGTTATTCTTGAACAAGTAAATGTATAAATGTATTATTACTGTAGGCAGCGAGCTAAGGTCTTTGTGCCTGAGCTTTTGGAAAGAGCCATCACTACACAAGCAACTGCTTTAAGATAAGCTATTTTTTCTCCTACTCAATGTAACTGGAGGAGTCATGGCTGGACTTGAGTGTTTTGTTATTGAGTGCTCTTCTCATATCTAACACTAGGTGAGGCATGGGAACATTTTGGCAATGCAAACTATATTTGACTTAATTTTCATTTATACAATGTTGAAACCTGCTCCAAGCTTCACATAACTAAAGTTCCCACTGCTTTTCACTGTATTTAAAGTGGTTTTGTCAGGGGAAAACATTTTTTTTTTTACAAAATGCACCGGTTAATAGTGCTCCTTCAGCAGAATCCTGCATTGAAAACCGTTTTTCAAAAGAGCAAACAGATTTTGAAAATTGATGTGAAGCTAGACATCCATAAAAAGTACCAATTAAAGACTAAATTTGTCGCGCACTCGTCGGACACCCAGATCGCCCCCTATGCTACGGGTCTGGGGTGCTGCACCTGGACCACCAAAGCGGTGAATGACCTGCATATCTGTTAACTTCGGAAATTAACTTAAGCTTGTTGGTTGATTAGATGGAGAGAAAAGTCTATGGGAAAGGTTCGGGGCATGGGCACCCAAACTTATTGAAAATTTGGTGAGCACAAGACTTTGTTTTAAGCTCTTTTAGTAAAGTGATTGATTTCCACCAAGAAAAAGAAATGTGCAAATAGACTGTGTTTAATTTGTGTTGGGGAAAACATTAATAGAGTTAGGCTTGGAGCCTCTACATTAACACAATCCATAAAAAGTAGTAAAAGAGGAGAGCACTCAAATGCAGACTCACTGCTGCAAAATTTCTTTATTGCTGACTACCAAAAACACGTTTTGGTCCATACTAAGTGGGGCTTAGTTTCCTGAGTGCCGTGTAACATGGTGATAAACTTAAGTCTCTCTTTACTGCTGTGATGTAAGTTGGAGTGATGTCACCCAGTCTCTTTCCCCCCAGCAGCTGATTAGCAGAACAATGGGAAGATAACAGCTCTCTGACTGCTAAAAATGCTCCTGTGCCCCACCTAGTGGTAGTAGATATGAGAATAGCACTCAACATTAAAACACCCAAGTCCGTCCATGACTCCTCCAGTTATATCAATTGCAGAATTCTGCTAATGCAGTACTATTAACTAAAGTTTCCAGCAAAATAATTCCTTTCATTGTTTTTACAGTAGAACGTTATGCATATGTACTTCCATTTTTTCCTGAGGCTTTTTTCCCCCCTAAAAACATAATAACATAAGAGTAATTGTAGTAATTTGTTGATTGGGTGCGATTGGGAACTAGGGTATTTCAGTGGCCTAGCCAGTAAATCACCTGCTACGACCAGGGCCAGTACTACAAATTTACCGGCAATAAATACATTGGTAAATGTGTAACTCCCCTAATATTCCTGCCTCCTTGCCCACTTGCATTTAAATAGCTCCATACTGCACTAACCCTAAGCGCCAATAAAGCTGGCCATACACACACCGAGGATATCGTACGAAACCTCGTTTTGTACGACATTCGGTGCGTGTATGGCAAGTAGGTGAGTGAACTGATATCGCAGGAAGCTGCTATCGGTCGACTCACCGATCGGGCGGGTTAAAAGATTTTGATCGGGCGCCATAGAAGCGCCTGACCAAAATCTGCCTTCAGGGCTGAATCGGCAGAAGGAGGTAGAAATCCTATTGTTTCTACCGCCTTACCTGCCGTTTCAGCCCTGAACGTTAGTGGCCGATTGAATGATTTCGTGTGACCATCAGTCGCAACGAAAGATCGTAAATCGCCACGTGGGTGGCCACCTTAAGAAGCGCCAGTAAATGTGGCTATGCTATTGGTAATCATACTGTGTCCTGTTCTAAAGTTCTACCAGTTGTTTTAGAATTAAAAGAATAGCAAAAGAATAGCATTGGCACACTTGGTATCCAACGTAAAACTCAAGCCCAAAAGCAAAGCCTGAGAAAATGATTTTATAATCTTGGTTACTGTGTGGGACATCCAGCAGTTACCGACAATGCCCTCACGCAGCTAGGGCTGTGATAGGTCCCATTAAATCATTTAATTGGCCAGATATAATTATTCAGTTATAGCTTGTATTACATTAATCTTGTTTGTAATCACAGTGACTAAACTGATATTGCCTGACACCACACGGCTACCCTACAAAAATGCATGCGTTCCAACCCTCTGAGTGAGCCTTTAGAGCCTGCGTTCCAACCCTCTGTGTGAGCCTTTAGCGCATGCGTATAGTGATTATGTGGGAAGGCTCGCCGAGAGAACATCAGTTCTGCGCCTGCGTGTGTCATCTGGTTGAAGTTTTCGCGCGCAAGAACCTCTGGATTTTGGAGCGGGAAGCGCAATAACATACCGGGGTCTGTGCGGAGCTGCATCATGAGTTTGTGGGTTGATAAGTATCGGCCGAGTTCCCTCTCCAAACTCGATTACCACAAAGAACAAGCTGTGCAGCTCCGTAATCTGGTGAGTGGGCCTCTTCTTGTTAAGACACTGAGGTTAAGAAGTTCCCATAAGCAACAGGGCAGCAGTAGGCTAGTCAGTGTTTTAATGTGGAGATACTTAAGGTTAAATATGTTTAATGGCTGAGTTGTACTCTTGCAAATATTTGGGGTGCTGGGAAGTTAAATATGTGGTATCTTCACCCAGGGGAACGCATGAGTTAAGCACATTTATCCAATAGCTGCACCTACGGGTGCCCTGAAGCACCAAAAGCAGCTGGGATGCTGCATGTTGCATCTTAACACTTTATTATTAACATTTATTTATAAAGTGCCTACATATTCCGTTGCTTAGTGGGTTTTCCTTATAAAAAAAAAAAAAAGTTGGAATTGTTTATAAAGTATTCCTAGAAAGACATCTTGTTTGTGCCCTGTATAGGTACAATGTGGAGACTTTCCTCATCTGCTTGTCTTTGGGCCGTCTGGAGCGGGAAAAAAGACAAGAATCATGTGCTTGTTGAGAGAATTATACGGCGCAGGAGTAGAGAAGCTTCGAATTGAGCATCAGACTATCACAGTAAGTCATCAGGGAATATTTAGTGTCACTTACCAGTGATGGTTGTATAATACCTCCGGACTGGCAACGAATGAATGACTTAAAGGAGAACTAAACTTTAAAAATGAATAAATGCCATATTTTATAGACTGATCATACTGCACCAACCTAAAGGTTCAGCATCTCAACAGCAGGACTTCAAAATTGTCACTGGAGCTCCCCATCTTGGAAAGTGTCTGCGACACTCACATGCGCAGTGTGCCCTGGGCTGCTGTTGGGAAGCTAAGCCTAGGGGTTGTTACAAATGATCAAACAGAAAATGAGGTTGAGCTGTTATATAAACTGGAGCTACGTGGATGGTTTCTAAATTACCATGTAGTAATTATTTGAATTTATTAATAATCAGCCTTATATAGTGTATATATACACATCTGTGAGTTGGCCCCTAAGCTCAGGTAAGTGACAGCAGCACAGAGCATGTGCAGTGAATTGGCAGAAAAGATGGGGGGCTACTGGGGCATCTTTGGGGGCACAGATCTTCCCTGCTAAAGGGCTGTGGTTGACTTTGGTTGGTACAGGAGCCCAAAATATAATGTCCTACATTTATAGCCTACTTCAGTTAGGCTTTAGTTCTCCTTTTAGTTGGCTATACCCAGGCTGACCCATACAGAACTTCCAGGGGAGGGAGAGATAATATATGGGGACCACCTAAGCAATCAGAATTGCAGGAAGTAAAGAGGAGCTGTGGGCCAAGACAGATAATCCTCTATCCACCATGATCCCCCAATTATCTGACTGCTGCTGGGAGGGGGGTGATATCACTACAACTTGCAACGTAGCAGTAAAGTGTGACTGAAGTTTATCAGAGCACAGGGCACATGACTGTGGCACCCTGGGAAATGAAGAATATGGCTAGCCTTATGTAAAATTTAAAAATTAATTATAAAAATTTTTTTTTTTTTTTTTTGAAAAACATATTACAATTCAGGATTCTGCTGGAGAAGCTCTATTAACTGATGCCTGACAGTATTCCTTTTATGCTTCCTCTCCCTGCAACATTGACAAAGTGTGTGGTTGAAAAATTGTCAACCAGAAGTTGTATTTTGACCATTACATATGTCTTTATATTGAGTCATTAGATTTTATATTTTATTTCTTAGTACTGAAATCACCTATTTACAGATAAACCTATATTTCAGTGCGTGGACCTCTTTTATATATAGTTCATAACTCTATTCTAACAAATTTTTAATTTATTTGAACAGACCCCATCTAAAAAGAAAATTGAAATTAGCACTATAGCAAGCAATTATCACCTGGAAGTGAATCCAAGGTACGGCATTGCAGTTTACTTTAAGCATTCTTCTCATGTTTCATGTTATGTATCATTTTTTGAAGCTGATCGCCCCTTTAACAATTAGCAGGATGTAGACAGATATATTTGAGAGATCCTCCATTTCCTTATTGTTTATTTTAATCGTTTTGCCTGTGTCCAGTCAGACATCTTAAGGGCAATAGAACACACAGAACACTTCATCGCTTAGGATGGGAAATCCCTCCTGTGGGTGATGTGGTGCCCAACAATACCTGTCTCTTTAGTTGCCACCTGTAAAACACACATTTTCATGCAATGAAGCGCTTTAAAACCCTGCCTAGCCTGGAAATCAGTAAGGAAATTGTGAGGCAAAGTTCATTTGTTTTCATCAAGGCCCTCTTCTGTTCTTTGTCTAGTCTATTCAGGTCCCTCCTAGCCGTGGTCAGCAAACCAGGCTAAGTTTCAAACTAAATAGCTGCTCAGCAAAAATTAACATTATTAAAAAAAACCCTCAACATAAAAAATAAGGCGGTAAATGTATTTTTAATTCTTGTGAATGCCAGAGCTGATGGTTGGTACACATGGTAAATGATTCCTGTATAGGCCCAGGGGTCAAACTAATCTTAGCTGCTTTTATCAACAGGGAAATTTTCAGAAAGGGCATTGGTGATGACAGCTCGTAACGGGATTGTATTGAGACTACTAACCCTTTTCCTTAGAGAAACAATTTTTTTCTTTTTTTTTTCACCAGTGATGCTGGTAACAGTGATCGAGTTGTAATTCAAGAGCTGTTAAAGACAGTTGCGCAGTCTCAACAGCTTGAGACAAGTACTCAAAGAGATTTTAAAGGTAGGTACGTATGAACTGTAATGTACAGTGCTATGTATACAGTAAGTGCAATATAAAGATATCTTCCTGTTTGATAAGCAAATGTTGGCGTTTACACGGGAATGAAACCCGTCCTAATTAATGATCTCTTTGTTGTACTTAGAGTTCATGCATGCATTTAAATACCGCAGCCCCAATACATCCCCACCTTTACCTTTTACGGGCCTATTCCATTTTACATTGCAGTGGATTGTGCATTGATCATGCAGCCATATACACTTTCCTCATGCTGCAGCTCGGTCCTATTCAGCAAAACATTTGAGTTTCAAAAGCCTGTTGAAACCGATGCATGTGAAATTTGATGTGCATTGTTATACTTTTATTTGATAATGCTTTTATATTTATCAGATTTATTTTTTCTCCCTCTGACCATACAGTTATAATCATTGCACCATAAGCTCTTATATCTATCTATCTAGTACAGAGACAAACCTTCGGTATTGCAGCTGGTCTATATCTCAAAATCTAAGGCAGCAGAAGAGAAAGGGGGTTGTTTATACAGAACTCATCTCCCTTTAAATAAAATTGCCCTGTGTTTAGGAGGAGAGCTCAGGGGAAAACAAAGCATTTTCCATTAGTGCTTTATAATAGCATAAAAAAAAAATCAACGTATGGAAGGTGTATATTGCATCTTAATTGTTTTAAATTATTAATAGCTAGAAAAAACTTCTTTAGTTGAATTGTTTCCCATTACTTTATTATACAGTTGTCTTGCTTACTGAAGTTGATAAACTTACTAAAGATGCTCAACACGCCTTGCGAAGAACAATGGAGAAATATATGTCTACATGCAGACTCATTTTGTGTTGTAATTCTACATCCAAAGTAATTGCTCCCATTCGAAGTAGATGTTTGGCTGTGCGTATATGTGCTCCCAGTGTTGATGAGGTAAATATAAAATACATCTACTCCTCTTCCTTTCACCTTTTATAGACTTTACTTAGCATTGTTAACATCTATATTCTACATTTTGGTTTTTTTAGATTTGCACTGTTCTGTTCAGTGTCTGTAAGAAGGAAGGGCTGATTCTTCCTCAGGAACTTGCTCGCAAAATTGCTGAAAAATCTGGTAGAAATCTCAGAAAAGCACTTCTAATGTGTGAGGCGTGTCGAGTACAACAGTGAGTAAAGTTACATTTGTTAGTTTAAAGCAGCAGTTCCTTTAAAGGGTGCAGTAACACTACACATTAACATGGAAAGGGGGTGTTTAATATTTTTAATTAAAAAAACAAAAAATTTAGCTTTTTGTTCAGCAGCTCTCCCGTTTGGAATTTCAGCAGCTGTCTGGTTGTTGGGGTCCAATTTACCCTAGCAACTAAGCAGGGCTTTGAATGGGAAGACAGGGCCTGTATAGAGATTTAAGTAATAAGTACAATAAAATTGTAGCTTCACAGCAGCAAAAGTGTTTTGGCTGCACAGTTTAGTGCCTCCAGCTGAAAACAGCAGAAAGGCAAATAATTTAAAACAGGGAAAATATGGACCAATGTTAGAAAGTTTGTAAGAATGGGACCTTTTATAACACGATAAAGGGTAAATTAAAGGTGAACTACACCTTGAATGCTTTTACACATCTTTCTCTCTCTCTCAGTCGCAGTCTCAACAGCGACTCAAACCCATTGTATGATAACTGTTCTCTGTTGTTCTCTGGTGTAAAAGTAATGTCCCACAGAATGATTAATCGGCCTTAATAGATCTCTGCTACTGTGGGCGACCAATATCTCTCAAAATGCCTTTACACTCGCAACAAAGGGAATCGCTGGTTGAAAGGCCTACTCATCGCTTCTGTTTTCCGAAGTTGCGCACAGTTGCTTGCAGAAGAGGTGCATAGGTCTTTCCACCAGCGATTTCTCTTTACAGGTGAAAAAGCATTTCAGAGAGCTTAGTCACCCATGGTAGCAGAGATCTATCACAGGCACCTAAAGGTAATATCAGGCATGCATTTCATATCTAGACTGAATACTCCTATTTTTCTGGAAAGGTAGTAAGTGCACTTACTAGTGTAATTAACCCTACTTTTAATATGGTGTATGGTACATTTATTTTTAGCTTTGTTGCAGTTTCTTAACAGTGAGAAGTGTTTTGAAATAAGTAGACTGTTTGTATTTTTTTGTTATATTCAGGTACCCCTTTTCTGCAGACCAAGATTTGCCTGAAACAGATTGGGAGGTATATGTTAAAGAGACCGCAAATGCCATTGTAAGCCAACAGACACCGCAAAGGCAAGAGTGTTTTTTTTTTTTTTTTTATTGATCACAAGTAATTACAAAGCCTGTGTTTTTTCTAGGTTTAGGTGGATGAGTGTATTTTCTGTGGAGGTAAGCCTCTAAAACTTAAATGGGAAAGAATGCTTTCTTTATTATCCATTTTTGATATAGTACTGACACAAAGCTACCCAGATGTGGGTAGAAAATACAAGTTCCTTGTAGATAGTGCCCTGGTCAGAATCAAACTTAAGGAGTACTGTCATGGGAAAACATTTTTTTCAAAACACATCAGTTAATAGAGCTTCTCCAGCAAAATCCTGCTTTGAAATCTGTTTTCCAAAAAACAGATTTTTTAATATTTAATTTTGAAATTTTACATGGAGCTTGTCATATTCTTCTTTTCCACAGCCATGTGACCTGTGCTCTGATAAACTTAAGTCACACTTTACTGCTGAGCTGCAAGTTCAAGTGATATCACCCCCGTCCCCAGCAGCCAATCAGCAGAACAATGGGAAGGGAGTAAGAGGGCAGCATCCAGAATAGCACTCAGTAGTAAGAAATCCAAGTCCTGCTTGGGACTCCTCCAGTTACCTGGAAGTATGAGAAACAATAGAATATCTTAAATCAGTTCTGTTGCACAGTGCTGGCTCCTTCTGAAAGCTCAAACTCATGCACTGAGATGGGCACCTACACACCAATATTACAACAAAAAAAAATTTGTTGGTTCAGTTTAATTTAGAAATAAAAAGTACACCATAAAAGTCATGAGTAGAACCGCCATTACTGCAAGGTGACAAAGATTATATATTGTAGGTATTTGCACGCCAGTGGCTGTAGGAAAGACATCTTACATTTTTGCCTGTTTTTCTTAAATTTGCTTAGTAGGGTTTAATATTTTCTTCTCGCTTCTTTTTCCTCCCTAATTTGTGTATGTGTGTATTAGACAACTCTCTTTTGCTAAAGGGCTGGGCAGGGAAGGCACATAGCCGTCCTCCCCCACCTGCAAACTTTGCATTTGCACGTTTGTTAGGGAGTAACAGGAGGCACAGCCCCCATCAGGGGCCAGTACTTAACCGCATGGTGGTAAGGACAGGGCTGTGCTGCATCTCTGCACAGAGCACCAGATTTTCAATGCACCCTGGGGTTGTAAATAACAGCTTGTATTTCACTGTTCCAAAAAAGTTGGTTTCAGAAGCACTTTATGGCCAAGACTAATGGCACACAGGACATTTTGTCCACCATTGCTATCCAGAAATGAAAACAAACAAACAAAAATAGCAGCTGATAAAACAGGGCAGTATTGATCGTCAAAACGCCTGGTGTTCTATAGGTGCAAAACCATTTTATTTTTTCCTGGTAAAAAAGTGGCAATAATAAAATGCAGAGTATTCCTGCCAGTCACCACCTGTTTAGAAGTTTTGCTGAGCTTATGACTAGGGATGCACCAAATCCACTATTTTGGGATTCGGCTAAACCCTGAATCCTTTGTGAAAGATTCAGCCGAATTCCGAACCGAATACTAGTTAGCACATGCAAACTAAGGTATGGAAGGCGTAAAAAGAACCACACTTTTCAATTCCATGTATATGTCACATGATTTTAATGATTCAGTTCTGCCAGGATCATAGATTTGGCCAAATCCCGAACCGAATGCTGCATTCAGTGCATCCCTACTTGTGGTGCACCAGTGTGTGTATCTTTCATTTTGAGGAGATAATTTAATAACTACAGCATCAATCCCATGATTTTTACTGCCTTTACTCTTCACTATTGTCTAACAGTGCAGAATTCATACTTTATATTATGTTAGCTGTTCTGAAACTTATATAACTTTTATATAATTACAATTCTTTTGTATCAGGTTGCTTGAGGTTCGTGGGCGGCTTTATGAGCTTTTGACTCACTGTATCCCACCAGAAATCATAATCAAGGTATGTTACTTAGTTTTGATCTACCTACAACATTAAATATTTTTAGTGTGTACTCATAGTTTTTGTCTGTCTTTAGTCTGATTTGTACTGTATTTACCTTTCAGTGCTTGTTATCAGAGTTGCTAAATAACTGCGATGGACAGCTGAAATGTGACGTGGCGCAGATGGCTGCCTACTACGAACATCGACTGCAACTCGGCAGCAAAGCCATCTATCACCTGGAAGCATTTGTAGCAAAGTTTATGGCCTTGTACAAGAGGTTCATGGAGGATGGGCTAGAAGCTATGATGTTCTAATACACTGTGTATTAGTCTGTCAGGGTCAAGTACTCTGTTTACATATAATGATAAAAACAGAAATTATATTCTGCAGTGTTGTATTTTGTACATAATTTTTGATGTGTAAAAAAAAAAAAAAAAAAATGTACAGTAATAGAACCTTCTTTTGTTTTTGACCCAATGCAGTATAGCTAACTGCAGTAATGAACGGGCAACATCACCATGGAAATGTCCCCTGTCTGTGTCTAATAGGTGGCATCTGCACTATTGGAGTGCTGCCTATAACTGTTTGACCTGTATTCAGCTCTGGGATTTTATTCTGGTGGTTTCCAGCCACAAGCAATTATTGCTGGCAAAATGCTTCTTGTATCCACCTTAAATGAATTTGTCAGATTACATTCCCTCATCTGGTTGTTACAATAGCGCAGTAGTGCATTTGGAGATTTTGTGTGTTTAAAAAAAACTTCATCTGTCCTCTCCTGACTATTGCTTTCCTTTACAGGTTATGTTAAATACAACATACAATATTTATGTGAAAAATATTCATTGTGTGAATCATTCCTTGTACATGTTAAATATTAAATACCTGTTTTGTTAACAACTGTGAAGGGATCATGGCCTCCGTTCAGCATTCTTCCTCCTTTTTAGGGCTGTTGCACGGTGGACAATTTGTTACTCAAGACTGTCTTATTAGTTCTATGGACTTTAATTGAATAAACCAACTTTGAGGTTGTATAAAATAATGGTATACATTTCTAGAGTAAATCAAAATACACAACATAAATATCACCGCTAATGAGCCATGATTGTGAGCATGACAGCATTGCTCTGTAAAGCAATTCCTTCATTTCTTATAGTGAGGGCTAGACAAGGGTCTCAGCTTAACCACTCTTAAGACATAAACATCGGCTCGTTGATGTGGTCCCCGAACCGACTGCCCCATTGCCACGTGTAGAATTTGATTGTTTGGCCCCTGGGCCAAACTATCGAATTCGCCTCCATGCCTCCCTGATATCGCCCACCAGTAGGTGGGGATATCGGGTGAAGATCTGCTCGCTTGGCGACGTCGCCAAGCGAGTGGATCTGCCCGTGTATGGCCAGCTTTAGCCGCTCTAAAGAAACAAACATCAGCTCTGTCAACACTCTTCCAAGTACAGTGGGCCCGGTTACCTTAGATTAAACAGATTTTCCAGGCAGTCCTTTATATCAAGCCACCATTCAAAGATCCTACTTCACCTTGGGACCTCATAGCACTATAGTGTGAGCCATTTAAACCACCCAAGTTGTGCGACATCAGATATCTTACATGGGAGGTGACCTTCCTCCTGGCAGTCTGCTCAGCACAACAGGTTTCCAAACTACAGGCCATATGCTTTAATGAGCCATGATTGTGAGCACGACAGCAGTGCTCTGTAAAGCAATTCCTTCATTTCTTATAGTGAGGGCTAGACATAAGACATAAACATCAGCTCTGTGAACACTTTTCCAGTTGCAGTGGGCCGTTACCTGAGGTTAAGTAGTTTTTCTAGGCTATTCTTCATATCAAAGTAGTGGATGAAGTTCTTGCAAGTTGTCACCATTGCAGCCACCATATTCAATTTGATGATGTCAGACAAATACTTTAGAGCATTTGCAAACTTTAGCCGGAAGCATTAAGTGAAGAGATCAGCACACTGAAGACTGTTTCTGTCTGTTCTTTGATGTACATGCACAATACTTGGATCGGGTTTTGTGCTCAGAATTACGGTCTTGGTTTAACTGGAGAGTGTGGAATGGTAGGAAAGCGACATTGTACAGCTTGGCGATTTTTTTTTTTAACTTGGCAAAGAACGCTGTGCCGCTGGAGAACAGTGCCTTATTAAGAAGAACCTTGAGTGCTTTGACTTTTTTTTTTTTTAGTTCTGCTGTACAGAATCAACCCCTCTTTTCTTGACATTTGCAATACATGTATGAATACCACTTCAGATTTTTTTCTTGTGGAATAAGACTGTCCTTAATTCATGCTGTTTTACAAGAAAACAAATAATTAGTTATAAAATGAAATGCCATTCGCCCCCTATACTTCTGGACAGAACTAGTGGAGTGAAGTATATACAGTAAGGGGCTGCTCGACCTAATTCCAAAAGGTGTGCAATGGATCCTATATTAACAGACTGCACCCCTCTCCAGTGTACCAAATTGATTGGCTGAAGCCGGATACCTAACCAGAATGTACCTTGATCAGATCACTCCAGGGTCCTAGGAATACACTATATTGATATACTAAACTGCTTTCGATCCTGCAATATTGGACTCTGCTTTTGTGGGTTGTAATGTCCCACTTTCTTATATAATCATTTGTTATCGCCCCTGTACTCTGCAAGCTCGGTTTCTTTCTCCCTTCATTAACTTCTTAAATACTCTTTTTCTTTCTTTTTTCCTTTCTTTTTTTCATTAATTGTCCATCTCTACTTTACAGCTTCCTTTTAATTCCTAAAGTTACTCTAGTATGCATACTCCTGTGTTTGTTATGGGAAATTTGATGTTGCCAGTGTACTGGACTTAAATGCTAAAGTTCCTTTTCTTTGGATAGTGTACTACTACTAATGTTTTCAAATCCCTTGGCACCCTAACTTGGAGGTCTTACTTGTAATCACAACCTCCTTTTGTTAATTTAAAATTAAGATCTGAATACCTATTAGTAGTTCCCAAATTCAAATTTCCTCAGCACAATAAAGAGACGTTACTGATCATGCATTCTTCCATCTGGAAGTGCTGAAGCTATATCCGATACAGTGGTCACAACTAAGTGATACCTGGACACAATAAATTAGATTCTGTGCTGCCTGGCCTGTTACATTTTCAAGTTCACCAATGCACATTTCGCTGTCAATCTATCACCTTGATGAAGCAACAACAAAATGTGCATCTGCAAACTCTTTTGGTTAAATTTTAGCCTTTCCTGGTAGGAGGCACCCATTAGATGCTTTCTTGTTCACTCCACTCCTACCAAAGGCTGGTGAAAGTGTTGATATTGACAATATCACAAGTTAGAACGACAAATCCGTTCACCATCACAGGTGTGCATTTTCTGCACAGATAAAACTAGCTTACTCTTCAATATCTTTCCAAGGAAAACCTGCTTAAGAGGAGATTGCTGTAGAGAGAAGCTCAGTAAACTGTGGCTAAAATGAATGCTCAAATGAATGCTGATGGTGACAAAGGTTCAAGCCCTTTGTTATTTGTAAATCAATGATGTGTTCATGTGTTAAGAATATCACTACTTAACCAACTGACCCATACTCCAAATACAGAAATCTGCATCACTGCAAAGGAAATATAGAGGGATATACTTTTTACAGTTGTGGCTATTCCACTTACAGGGCCCGATAATCTGGGCCATTAAGGAAAAACTCTACAGCAGAGGTTCTCAACCTTTTTTAACCTGTGAGCCACATCCAAATGTAAAAAGAGTTGCATTAAAAGTTCCTGGGGGTGCCAAATATGGGCTGTGATTGGCTATTTGGAAGCCCCTATGTGGACTGGCAGCCTACAGGTGGCATTGGCAGTACGCCAGTTTTTTATGCAACCAAAACTTTCCTCCAAGACAGGAATTTAAAAATAAGCACCTGCTTTAAGACCACTGGGAACAACATCCAAGGGGGTTGTTTGTGAACCACCTGTTGGGGATCACTGTTGTAGAGCCTAGACATCAGGAGTCTGCACATAATTTAAAGCAATGCCATTAATCTATACCAGCACAGGTATTAATTTGCTAGGGAGATTTTAGTTGACCTATTAACTGCTTACCCCCTTTATGTCATAAAATCTACCTTACAAAGTACCTTGGTTCCAATTGTTAAAGAATAGCTGATTCCATATAAAATACAAACGCAGATTTAAAAACACAAATGTCAGTTATTTGCCCTGCACATCCATCTCACATACATCTTTAAAGTATTTATTTCACTAGAAAACTAATACAATTTAGATAATAATGGATGTTTTTACATATTGGAGCTGGAAATAGGCCAAAACCCAAAACAACCCTAAACAATATGATTGATGCTCTGCATCATACAGCACATTCTACTGCATTCTACTGGTCCCTAACCATTTAAAAAAAGACAAACTCCTAGCATTGCCATGTTTTTATTTATCTGAAAAAAGTTTTTTAAAACCACTACAGTAAAAAATCTTTATTTTTAATATTATTAAAAAAGACTGTATTAATTTAAACCTAAATATAAAAACACATAAACTAGCTACCAGCAACTAAAAAAATAAATACACTAAGATAAAACACTTGTCTGTAAAAAGATGGTCAGATCTCCCAAAGGTGAATTTTCTCAGCAACCACGCACCAATTGGAATGATCAAAATACGTCTGCACGACATGGAGTTCTGGTACAAATTTTTCTATGAGTTCAATTAGTTCACCCTTTCTGAAGATGTGATAATACCGAAAACACTCCCCTTTACCATGTGATGGGACAAGATGATTCTCACGATCCAGCTGGGCATTGTTTTCCAATTTATCTGCACAAGAACTGGCAGGTTTTGTACTAAGATTTTGGTTCAGGGAACCCTTTCTAGATTGGTCGTTATGAGTGGAAACCATATCTGGTAAGGCAACTTTACTATAGTCCTTGATAACTTCCGTACTACCGATTTGTTCATCACCATTGCCCCTACTGCTCATGTTGTGCAGCGGGAAAAGGAGCGATTCAGTCATTTTTATTACATTTATCTCAAAATTTTGCATAGATTTTGGTAGAAAATCTTCAAGGCGATTTAAAAAACTTCTAGGTTGTGGCTGTTCAGATTTTCTGTTATTGCTCACTCCATCACTGTTCACATCTAAACCTGAATCTAGAGACCTTGATAAAAGTTTGAAACGAAAAATATTTCCAGCTGCCTTGTCACCCCCAAACGAGGCACTTTTAGTCCTCTGCTGTAATTCTTTAGCCATAACCACCTTGCTAGAGTCCTTGTTTGGACTTCTTGATAGATCCACAGATAGTTTCCTAGAGGTGGTGTTGGGTGAAATAGCTTCCAGGTGCCATGGAACAAGTATATCTTGTTTCTCAAATTTTCTTTTTTTCTGCTCCATTGCCCAAACGTAAATCATGATCTGCCCACCAATTTTCAAAATCCTACTCATCTCCCGAATGGCTTGAATGCGACGGTCTTTCGTTGAAAAATGATGGATTACTGTTCAAAAAGAAATCAAACTAGTTATTCCAGTAACACTGCATTATTTGTATAATTATATAAAGTCAGCTGTCCCTTATGTCAAAGATTTTAGTAATTGACCAGTCATTTTCTTCTACATGTAACTCCAAATAGCAAGTGATTTGAACTTGAAAGTGATTGCTTAATGCAGTCACAGACAGGCCGACCTTACAGTCACCCAACTGACTGACCCATTTCCTGATGTAACTAGTCCATGTATCTATGAATTTTGCTGTGGTCTCTCAAATGTGGATAATTAACACCTGTATCCATCTACAGATAAATCATGTAAATCTGAGATACAGAAACATTTTGACCTTACACAGACTCTCATCAGTTTAGGGCTATTTAAGACTACTGCATTGCAGTTTATGATACTTTTGACTTTTGGCTCCAGGCTGACTCTTGATTCTCTGAGACAAAACTAGAACAGCCATTTAACAGCCAGCTACAGGGGTAGTTCAAATTTACTAACTTGCTCTCAAACAGAAATTAATTTTCTTTTAATTTGTCTTAAATTAATACAAACCGGATTCCAAAAAAGTTGGGACACTAAACAAATTGTAAATAAAAACTGAATGCAATGATGTGGAGGTGCCAACTTCTAATAATTTATTCAGAATAGAACATAAATCACGGAACAAAAGTTTAAACTGAGAAAATGTACCATTTTAAGGGAAAAATATGTTGATTCAGAATTTCATGGTGTCAACAAATCCCAAAAAAGTTGGGACAAGTAGCAATAAGAGGCTGGAGCATAACGAAGAGCTGGAAGACCAAATAACACTAATTAGGTCAATTGGCAACATGATTGGGTATAAAAAGAGCTTCTCAGAGTTGCAGTGTCTCTCAGAAGCCAAGATGGGTAGAGGATCACCAATTCCCACAATGTTGCGCAGAAAGATAGTGGAGCAATATCAGAAAGGTGTTACCCAGCGAAAAATTGCAAAGATTTTGCATCTATCATCATCAACTGTGCATAACATCATCTGAAGATTCAGAGAATCTGGAACAATCTCTGTGCGTAAGGGTCAAGGCCGTAAAACCATACTGGATGCCCGTGATCTCCGGGCCCTTAAACGACACTGCACCACAAACAGGAATGCTACTGTAAAGGAAATCACAGAATGGGCTCAGGAATACTTCCAGAAACCATTGTCAGTGAACACAATCCACCGTGCCATCCGCCGTTGCCAGCTGAAACTCTACAGTGCAAAGAATAAGCCATTTCTAAGTAAGATCCACAAGCTCAGGCGTTTTCACTGGGCCAGGGATCATTTAAAATGGAGTGTGGCAAAATGGAAGACTGTTCTGTGGTCACGATTCGAAGTTCTTTTTGGAAATCTGGGACGCTATGTCATCCGGACCAAAGAGGACAAGGACAACAAGGCAGCATCAATGCAGAAAAATATATTCAGGTTCTAGAACAACATATGCTCCCATCCAGACTTCATCTCTTTCAGGGAAGACCCTGCATTTTTCAACAAGATAATGCCAGACCACATTCTGCATTAATCACAACATCATGGCTGCGTAGGAGAAGGATCCGGGTACTGAAATGGCCAGTCTGCAGTCCAGATCTTTCACCTATAGAGAACATTTGGCGCATCATAAAGAGGAAGGTGCGACAAAGAAGGCCCAAGACGATTGAACAGTTAGAGGCCTGTATTAGACAAGAATGGGAGAGCATTCCTATTCCTAAACTTGAGAAACTGGTCTCCTCGGTCCCCAGACGTCTGTTGAGTGTTGTAAGAAGAAGGGGAGATGCCACACAGTGGTGAAAATGGCCTTGTCCCAACTTTTTTGGGATTTGTTGACACCATGAAATTCTGAATCAACATGGCACCTCCACATCATTGCGTTCAGTTTTTATTCACAATTTGTTTAGTGTCCCAACTTTTTTGGAATCCGGTTTGTATTTCAAAATGTCCTTACTTTATTTTTAATCGCTTTTATGCATCAATGTAGCAGCTAAGTAACCCTGGCATTTTTCAGCTGCAGCTACCATATTTACCCATGCACAACAATGGGGACAAATCAGCTTCAACTGCCCATGCTCCTGGCATCCTTACAATGCACTGCCACAAGTAATAATTGAACCAACTGAAATAAAAGTGGACCCAGTAAAGAAACATGTCGGACCCCACTAAGAAGAGAATGTACCGTTGTTTCCTATTCATGTACAAACATCATTACAGGTATTGGATCCCTTATCCAGAATGCTCGGGACTTGGGGTTTTCCGGATAAGGGGTCTTTCCGTAATTCGGATCTCCTACCTTAAGTCTGTTAAAAAAAATAATTTAAACAGTAATTAAACCCAATAGGATTGTTTTGGCTCTACATCTTAGTTGGGATCAAGTACAAGGCACTGTTATATTATTACAGAGAAAAAGGAAACCATTTTTAAAAATGTGAATTATTTGATTAAATTGGAGTCTATATGAGATGGCCTTTCTGTAATTTGGAACTTTCTGGATAACGAGTTTACGGATAAGGGGTTCGACACCTGTAATAAGACCAACAGACCTTAATTACAAAACTTAGAAATGACTTGTTTATAGGGCACTGTATTAAACACTTCCAAATAGATCACATCTACTGAAAACCCACTCTCCAACATCCTGCTTCCTTCATCATAAAAAGCTATTAAATTTGTCTTACATGGCTTATCCTTCATAAAGCCATGCTGATTTCTACTTATATTGCCATCCTCCAGAACATTATCATCAACATGATCTCTTAATAAACCTTCAAATGACTTGCCCAAAACAGATGTCAAACTTTAATTGACAGGCTGAGACCATAATCCCTTTTTAAATACTGGACTTACATCAGCTTTGCTCAAATCCATTGGTTCCATACCTGATGAAAGGAAGTCTCAGAAAATCACAGAAAGTGGCTTGGCTAAAACTGAACAAAGCTCTCTTAAGTACCGAGGGTGTACTCCATCAGACCCTGGTGCTGGGTTCACATTAACTTTAAACGTTTAAGTACCATTCCTGTGTTGGCCACTGACTTTATTGAGGTGAGCCATCTGTGCCCCTATCAAGTGGGCCTTGACAACCCGACTACTCTATTGTACACAATGAAGAAAAGAACTGGTTAAGCATATTTGCTTAACTAAAGTTCACTTTTATATTTGTTTTTTGCATCAAACATAAAAATGATTATGGTCACTAATTCCCAAGCGTTCCACTATTTGCACATTTGCTATACGTTCTGGGTTGTTAGAGAGCACTAGATCCAGCAAAGCGTGACTTTTGGTTCAGTCCTCAACAAGCTGTGCCATAAAATTGTCTTGTAATAAGTTTATAAACTTGTTCTTATTAACTGTCCTGGCAGTATTGCTGCTCCAGTCAATATCTTGGTAATTAAAATTCCCTATTATAAAGACTTTCCCAAAACTAGCGCCTTTTATATTCGCAGGAGTGAAAAAGCTTCCTTATTACAAACCTGAGCATACTATAGTATTCTCCTACCAATAACTTGCCTGATGCTTTCCCCCCCATTACTTCTTCCTTTATATTGGGCGTTAAGGTGACACTTTTAGTTTTATGATTAGATCTTTTCTTTTAGAGCAATAATAACTATTAATTACAAAATCACTGACATTAACCCACCACATTAATAACATATATTGCTGTAAAAAACACTTCACTTCCTCATATAGGAAAGGATACTACTTCCTGTAGGGGGCGAGAACTACTGCTTTGATCTTGCTAATGTTTTTCCTTTTAGCCTCACTTATCTCATACCCTCTCCTGAAAAAAACATTCCCCTCTGCACTGCTCTTCTTTTAAATGGTGCTTTGAACTCGTTCCCCCTTACTTGATGATTTATGTCTCACTGCTTTCCTTTCTTGCACAAATTATTTAATTCAAGCAGTTAATCTTGCAAGCAGTTGTAGCACAGATCTTTACATTGGTGCAGATAAGACAAGCAGACAGGCAAGGGCCACACACAAAGCTGGCCATACGCGCACCGATAATATTGTACGAAACCTCGTTTCGTATGATATTCTGTGCGTGTATGGCAAGTCAGCGAGTCAACCGATATCGCAGGAAGCTGCTGATATCGGTCGACTCGCCGATCGGCCAGGTTGAAAGATTTTGATCGGGTGCCATAGAAGGCGCCTGAGCAAAATCTGCCTTCAGGGCTGAATCGGCAGAAGGAGGTAGAAATCCTATTGTTTCTACCTCCTTATCTGCCGTTTCAGCCCTGAACACTAGTGGCCGATTGAACGATCTTTCGTGCGACCATCGCAAATCGCCACATTTGTGGCCACCTTAAATGGGGTAAAGGAACAATAATAAAAAGAGCAGCATCTAAGCAGTGCAGGAGAAAAGTTGTGTAGTGCAACGGAGGATCGTTATTGTATAGTCACATTCATGAACTTCAAAGGAAGCGGCAGCACTGGGATAACCTGACCATGTATAAACTGACAACACCATTTAACTGGTCTGCCAGATTCTTAATGTCAGTCAAGTATTTCAGTTTCTCCCAGGGGTTGCCCTGATTGACAAGCCCCAAGGGACCATAAAAGTGTGTCGGAGTCCAACACATGCTTAAAGGAGAAGTGACTTAAATCCAATTGACATAGAAAGAGGGCAAATTGAGGAAAATGGTCTAAAGGACATACAGGTACATTTTCATGAAGAATAAAATTCTGGTAAGACATGAGAGGTGTCACTATCTCTTCAAATTCTGTTTAACAAACAGAATCCTCTGCTGTTCATTAACAAGTACAGACAAATAGAGACATATTGTGGATTGTAGGGATGCACCAAATCCAAGATTCAGCCTTTTTCAGCAGGATTTGGATTCGTCCGAATCCATCCCTCTGGACGAACTGAATAAGAATCCTAAAAATCACGTGACTTTTTGTAAACATGGAACGTTGAAAATTTTTTAGCATATGCTAATTAGGATTCGGCTGAATCCTCTACTGGGGGTTTGGCCGAATCCAAAAAAGTGGATTGTGTATGATGTGTTTGGGGGAGCTCTGCAGGGGACATTTCACAAACAAGTTTTAAAGGACAAGGAAAGTCAAAATATATTAAGCACACTATTAAATAGTACTACTATTGCTGTGTAAAAACGCTATATTTCTAGCTTGCCTAATGAAAGATTTACAGAGATACACATACTAGAACCTACATACTTGTTTCAGTGAATGGCGCCACCATCTTTAACAAGGGATGCCCACTCCCCTTCCCTCACTGTCTGTACTGCGCATGCGCCCCCAACATCCTCCCTGCGGCCACCCCCCCGCTTCCTTCTGTGTCTCCCCCACAGCAGCTGCGTTCTTATGTGTATCCACTCGCCTCTTGTCAGCACCCCCGCTCGTGTGCTCCTGTTGTGTATGCAACTCGCCTCCCCCTGCTCGCATCCTCTAGTCGGCTGTATCCAACTCGCCTCTTGTCAGCACAGACCCCCCTTACCCCGCATCCTCTCGTGTCCTGGTGTTGTGTGTCAAACTCGCTTCTTGTCAGCACAGACTTCCCCCCCCCCTCGCATCTCCCCGCTCATGTCCTGGTTTTGTGTGTCAAACCCGCATCTTGTTAGCACAGGCCCCCCTCCGCTTGCTCCGCTTTCCATTTCAGTGAACGGCGCCACCACCGGTTTGTTTCAGTGAAAGGTGCCTCTCCTCCCCAAGCACTTGCCTGCCGCCTGCGTCCACCACCACCACTGCTTGCCACTGCTTGCCTCTTCCCCCACCAGCACCTGCGTCCCAAGCCTAGGGGGAGCACTCCTGTTTGTGCGCATGCGCCGCCTACAGTCCAAGTCGCCAAGTCTGGGAAGGAGTGAAGCATTATGGGAATCTCTACACAGCTCAGCGTTTTCTCTAACTGTTTGGCTTTAGATCTTCTGAATGGGAGAAATATGGGGAGACTTAAGGGCACTATTGAGAGAACTGAAGGTATGCCTGCAGCTTGAGATTAACTCTTTATTAGCCTTTCCTTCTCCTTTAAATGCTACAATTATTTCATTATCCCTAGCAAAGAACTCAATGCATTATATTAGTTTCATCTAGATATTAAATACAGACATAAAATTACCTCCTATGGAAAGGACAGCATCAAAGCAGCCGTTACGATAGGGCAGCCGAAGGCCATCACACACCATTACTTCGTATCCATGACTGCGGGCATCCTCTGCCAATGGTAAGCAATAGTCACATCCCACTTTAAATGCCTCTTTGTTGATGTGAAGATATTTTCCATTTCCACACCCTGGAAGTAAAGATGCATTTATTATCCATTCAAAGTAAAAAAAAAATCGAGATAACTCAGCTCTTGAAGATGGTGCCCCAACATGCAAAAACAGATTTAAATCTCCAAAGAAATGAACAGTAACACCAAAAAATTAATATATTTTAGAGTAATTAAAATATAAAGTACTGTTGACCTGCACTGATAAAACTGATCTGTTTACGTCAGAAACACTACTACTGTGTATATAAACAAACTGCTGTGTAGCCACGGAGGCAACTGAAAAAGGGCTTATTGTACAGGTTATACAGCAGATAAGCTGCATAAAACACCATTGTATTCTACAGATCTTATCAGTCATCTGCTATGTAACCTAGGTCTTTTCTAGTTTGAGTGGCTGCCCCCATGACTACACTACAGCTTATTTATATACTGCTATATAACTATAGTAGCATATCTTAAGCAAACATGCCAGTTTTAACGGCGTAGGGCAACAATACATTATATTTTAGTTACTTTAAAATAATTTTTTGGTGTTACTGTTCCTTTAAAGGAAATGAAAGGGTATAAACTAAGTAAGCTTTATCAGAAAGGTCTATGTAGATACAGCCATAACCACTCTCAGAACTGCTGCTCTGAGTCCTCAATAAAAAGGAAACCACATTACTTTCTTTCTATTCTGTATACATGATTTTCTCTGTCAGACTTCCTTTTCTCAGCAGAATCCTTCAAGGCACAACAGAAGTCTGCTCAGTTTGTGCCTCTCTCCCCCTCCCATTTCCTTCCCCACCTCCCCTCTTTGCTGTAATCTGAGCCCAGATCATAGCATTCACAGTGCACACAAACAAGCCAAGGCACACATACATGTTGGTATATTGGCAGTTAATAAAAACTTAAATAGTTCTATACTATCCTTTATATTCTTTAACTAAAATATCCAGGCTGGGGTGGAAGCCAGAAGCCACAGCAGAACATAGACTCTGCCATGTTCTTATAGAAGTGAGCAGGGTAGCTTGGAGAGAGCCACTCTGCTCCAATACCAAGAGGCAGCATCCTGGAACATACTCCTCCCTTTTCCTACAGGTGATATTGAGCCGCCAGTATTCAAGGATATGGTTTCTCCATACAACTGTCTACCCTGAAGCACAAATATTTGCTAAAGGAAAATACACTTTGTTTCCATCAGAAAACTCAGGGATAATGTTTCATGCAGACAGAATTATTAACAAAGATGCCTTGGAACTAGGAACGTTTGCATTTGGGCTCACCTTTCATTGAACAATGTAGTATGGACCATGCTGACTTCAGTGGTAAAGCAACCCAACACTTATGCTGTTATTTTCATGCCACACCATTATTAAATTTCTTGGCATACATAAGGATTTATCATGGGCCCAATTCCCCACACCCTTCTAGGCTCACGGTGTAATGCAAGCCCTCCCTCACATTGTCACACTGTGGAGTGAAGTATTCTGGGAATTGAAGTCCCTCTGCTTCCCAGAGAATCTGTGCACTACTCTCTGTGGAAAGCAGAGGGACTTCAAGCCCCAGAGTCCATCACTTCACGGTGCAATAAGGTGAGAAAGGGGCTGCTAAAACTGTAAATCTAAGGGGGTGAGAAATGGTATGTTATATGGAAGTTCTGATAGTGTTCATGCACTTTTTTGTTTACATACCTCTTTCTAAGTGAACTTATGTCAAAAGGGGGCTATTTTTGGTTTCACAGAACTACTTTAGCACAACTTCAATATTAGAACAGATAAAGAATGACTATATAGAAAAAAGTGTTACCTATATCAGCAATTAGGCTTGCAGGCTCCTGAGCTAGAAGGAATTCTTGGACTTTGGGCCAGGCTTTGTATCGTTTGTCACTGAAGTAAGGCGCAATCTTCTCATAAACACTGTGGACATGCTCTCTTTCCAGGCGATTTGCCTCTCTTTCCATCACTCGTCCTACTACGTCAGTTTTCGGCTCACATCGCCTGGAGGGACGTACAGAAATAATATTTTACTTACAATAGCAGACAGCAAAGCTGCCCAGGGACACAGCACAGGGAAATCCTGAAATGGAAATAATAATATGTCCTGAAAGTGAACTCTTCATCAATAAAACAAACCTGGCAGGGTAAGTGACACATTTGCTACTAAATATGATTTCTTGCTTTTGTAGTTTCTTATAGTGATACTGGCATTAACTCCACAAGACTTTTGTGCTAGGGCGGACCATGTGGGTTTCTGATTCTTGCAGTTCCCTCCGGGTAGGTGTCTAAATGGATATCACTTTGCTTATGGCAAGTGGTGTGCCATGCCATGTTCCTGAGTGGTGCCTGCCAGTTATCAGAAGCATCACTGGCAATACTTGTTATCATTCCCTTTGACAGTTAAGGTGGCCATACATGTGCAGATTTAAATGACCAATTTGGGTAATTTAGACCAATTCGGAAGCTTATCGACACATATAAGGGGCTCTCCGATGGTCCTACCCAACTGATATCTGGCAGAAAATCAGCCAGATGTGGATCGGCAGGTTTGATTTTTTATTCCCTTTATTGTAACTCGGTCATTTGGCCCTAGGGCCAAACAAGCAGATCTTATAGTGTACCAAAACCTTTAGGCTAATGGCACACTTACTCAAAAGGGGGCATTTATGATCGCAAGAACATTTGAATTCATGCAAATTTGCCTGCAGTCCGTACTGTGTAAAACCCCATTCATTAAATTACTTGCGTAAAAATGTGCTCCTTTATAAAGCAGCGTTTAGCCACTGCCTTCGCCAACTGATGAAGGGGAACCCTGGAGCTATCCCCCACATCCAACCAGACCATTCAGTGCAACTGTGTCTGATTTACTTTAAAAAGGCAAGCAGAAATGCATTCATTTTGACGCAACACCAGCAATTATATCAGATACAATGTCCCATGGCAAGCACGATACTGGAATTCTGTGGAAAAAAACATGGAAAATGTGCTCTAAATTCATTAATGCACCCTTCTGTGATTTGTCCACCAAAGGAGAAAATGCAGACCCTTCCCAATATCAGACTGAAGAAAATTTACTTTTTTTGTAAACAGCAGAGACTCACATAGATATACAGACTGATTGTCTCCAGTTGGGTTGAACACAATGGCCTTAAGGTCCCCATACACGTTGAGATTCACGCGAGATCGCCAAGCGAGCGTATCTTCACCCGATATCCCCACCTACGGGTGAGCAATATCGGGGAGCGTGTAGACTATAATTCGATTGTTTGGCCCTGGGGCCAAACGATTGAATTATATTGGCAGCAATGGGGCAGTTGGTTCGTTGATGCGGTCCCCGATCCGACTGAATTTTCTAACCTGGCTGATCGATATCTGCCCAATTTCAGGCCAGATATCGGTCGGGCAGGTCCAAGGGACTGATATCGGCAGCTACTATCGGCCCGTGTATGGGGACCTTTATGTGGAAGGAGACAGTCAGCCAATCCTATTGTTTCCGATTGAATTGTGTGTAATCACCAGATGGAGCAGAACTGGAGTTGTATTTCCTAGCAGTAATCCAACCAGTCATCTCTGCTGATTATTTGGATCAGTACAATTTGCTTATTCACTTTACAGAAAGATTGTAATCTGACTATACAGGACAGGGTCAGCTGCCTGACTAGATCACACCAAACACATATCTGTGTATGGCAGACAGTCTAATCCGATGTGCTGTTAGATGCTACTCCATCAGTAAGTCAGCAAGGAAAGGATATACTGTGATGCTGCAAGTGCTTGGATCCATGCAATGGGGGCGCTATAATCTGGCAATCTAGACCAACAGAACCGGCTCATGACTGGACAGAATCAGTCGCCAGGGTGCGTAATGCCCTAGGCTTCATCGTATATTTGTGGTACAAGCCAATTATATGGTTATTAGAACTATACCCCAATCATAAAGCTCCCAGCAGTGCAACTGTACATACTGTATGCTCCCAACAGCACAGGTTGATCAATTACTCACTGGCCTGAGGGCAGGCAGCAACCTCCCTGCCTTCCTGACTGACAGGGGCACTCTGCTTGTAGGATAATTATGTAAGTAATGCAAATTACATAAATTAAATAAGTTAACTATTTAGACCATTACAAATGCCATTGTTTAACAGGGGGCAACTATTAAGAAAATTGGACTGTCACTTTAAAATAAATTTAGGTTACTTTCCATTTAATTTAAGGTCAGTGTGTGAAAGTGCAAATAACTCAACCAGCAGTGCAATACACCAATAACCATACCCTGAGTATAGGAGATACCCCTAACTTGCACACTCACTCACATATACACTCACACACATTATTATTATTATTATTATTTTTTATTATTATTATTATTATTAATAACATGTATTTATAAAAGGCCAACATATTCCGCAGCGCTGTACAATAAGTGGGTTACATACATTGGGCATACAGAGTAACATATAAAGCAATCAGTAACCGATACAAGAGGTGAAGAGAGCCCTGCCCAAAAGAGCTTACAATCTACAAGTACACACTCATACACACTCACATACACACACACACACACACACACACCATACACACTCACTCACTCACTCACATACACACACACACAACATATAAAGTAATCAATAACCGATACAAGAGGGGAAGAGAGCCCTGCCCAAAAGAGCTTACAATCTACAAGTACACACTCATACACATACATACTCACATACACACTCACTCACTCACATGCACACTCACTCACATGCACACTCACTCAAGAGAATCACTCTTGTCCCAGGCTGTAGTTCTGTGCAAGGGGCAGGGAGTAGGAGTAATGCACATACACACTTGCCCTCACTCCATTGTTCCACGTACACGTCCCCCAGCCCTAAGCTCCTGAGCCGGTCGGATTGTCTCTGCTGTACTTACCTCCCAGCCCGGCACAACCAGCTCCCATCTAAGTACCAGCGCTGTCTGAGCCTGGAGATTTGCGTAAGAAGATAACAGCCGCCGGCCCCAAGCGCACAATCGACTCGCTGTCTCCTGAGACAGAGCGGAAGGAACTGATTGGAAGCCGTGAAACAAAAAACCTGAGGGAAGATCGCTGGAGAGGCGTGGTCGGTATCCTGGCAACCGGGAAAGGAAGCTGCGGGCGGGGGAGGTGGAGGGTTTGTTGTGTTTGTGCTGGAGAGGTGCGCTGTTTGGGCGCTCTGTGCGCCAGGTGTCTAGCCATAGCTTTGCACAGTGCAGTGTACCAGGGTAACGCAGTAACATGCCTGCCTGAGGTAGAACGGTTTTAAGGAGGGGAAGATTGTGAGGAAGATAAAAGTGAATGAAATAAAGGGAAAGTGGGATGTTCCGCCTCAGGCACACTCACACTGCTAGGGATGCCACCATTTTGGGGGGAAAAAAAATACTTTTTCTATATAGTCTTTCTTTACTAATAACTCGGGGGTAAACTCAGGCCAGGCTTGGCATTCACCCCTACCTGCTTGTGCAGTGCTACATTGGCCCTGGGAGTGATGGGAGCTGAAGGAGCCAAGTTATACATGCCACATAGGGAAATCATAATATGGGGGACATCAGCTTGCATGGTAATCGAAAATATATACTGGCATCTCCCTAGGGCTCATAAAATTCCTTCATAATAATGGCTATATGGGTTGCCATCTGGCAGTAATATATTAGCTATATGGCTTTATGGTTTTCAAACCCCTAGCCAGGTCTGCTTCAGTGCACACAGCCCAATGAATTGCAAAGGGAGGCCCTGTATTTATTGCCTGCAGATATATAACTGGCTGATAGGTGGGCACAATCACACAATTCCCTTCCTTTCTCTTCAGTATAACTACTTTATTAAAGTTGTTGTTAACCTTTGAGTTAACTATTAGAATGATGTATAGTGATGAGCGAATTTTTTTGGCAGGCATGGATTCGCAGCGAATTTCCGCAATTGTTTTGTGAAATTCTGTGAAACTTTGCAGAGGAAAAGTTCGCCACAAAAAAAAAAGATGTGGGCGAACGAATTGTGTGACAAATGCCGTTCGCAAATTTTGTCGCCATTTTATGCCGAAGCGAAACGGGGCAGATTTGCTCATCACTAATGATTGTAGAGACAATTGCCAAGTTGGCAGCTTCCAAAACTTACATAGTTACAAAGATGGGTTGAAAAAAGACCAACCCCTCCAAACCCCAGTGCACATATATACACACAATCATACCAACATATCTTCACATTCATACTCTCTACACTCTACATACATAACTATACCACTAACTATACAACTATAACTATACCCATCTATCTTTATGCTCACATAAATACTTATATACCTATATCTATACTATTTGTAGATTTTAGTATCATAGATGCCTTGCATATTATGCTTGTTCATGAAGCTATCCAAGCCCCTCTTAAAGGTGTTAATAGAATCAAACAGTTGCCGTTTAGCAGTTCAGCAGGTCCCTAAATTCCATTATGTATAGTTAGTTATGTCCCCTGGGCCACAATTATTGTATTGGCCCAAGAGGAGTTAGGGCTGTAATGGTGGCCCTGCCTTCTACAACATAACTTAAAATGGTTTTAACCATTTAGTCTAGCTTCTTTAACAAGAAGGACTTTTTAGAATTTTTTTCTTGTACAGGTATGGGAACTGTTATCCAAAATGCTCAGGACCTTGGGGTTTCTTTTGGATTAGGGATCTTTCTGTAATCTGGATCACCATACCTAGAAGTCTAGTAAAAATAATTTAAACATTACGTAAACCCAACTGGATGTTTAGCCTTCAATAAGGATTAATGATATCATAGTTGGGATCAATTACAAGGTACTGTTTTATTATTACAGAGAAAAAGGAAATCACTTTAAAAATATGAATTGTTTGAATAAAATGGAGTCTGTATGAAGCAGAGTTGAAATAACATAGAATTGCTTCAGAATGAAGAGCAAAAAAAAAAAAGTAATTTAGGGAGAGAAATGTTCTTTAGGTTTTAGTAAATGATGCACAATGACAATGAGGTGAGATGACATACCAGATAAGAACATATAAATGCCAGTATCACATCTAGAAGACCTTTGGAACTATAACTGAATCAGGCTGTACTACACCATGTAAAGATTATCTGTGCAAAACAGAAAAAATGGTATTGTTTCCTCACCACTGATAACAAAGGAATGGGGAAGCTGCTTAATATAAATGAAAAGGTCTTCTGTCATTCTCAACTACTTCCTCAATTCACAAGCCTATGATGTGAGCAATACATTGTGCTGCCCTAACTGGCAAATCTTTTTTACGATAATCATTTTTTTCTTTTTCTTTTGTATGTGATTTGGTGTAAAGCCGTCTTGTGTGGCTTGTCAGCTACATGACCCTAATATAGGAGGGACTTTTGCATTCCAGTACAAAGTGACAAAAGCTCTCCTATGGCCACAACATCACGTCGGCTGTGTGACATCATTGTGTCACGCTTCCATGTGAAAATTCAAGGTAAATAGATGCTGGAGAGCTGGGTTCTATGCCCAAATATAGAACTTTCCTTGCAAGTTCCTAGGTGAGAATTACTTTTCTTGATTGATCTCTTGGTTCCTGACCCTTTTGCCTGATTTTTGACTACTCTGATTGCTGCCTGCCCTGACCTGTGCCTGAAACTCGACTAAGCGACTCTTAACCCTTTGGATAGCCTATGGTGTCAAGGTATTTTATTCATACCTCTAATAAATATTCTTTGCTTTACAATTGTGTATTTATATATAAATATCAGTGCATTATGTAACAATATATGGAAAAGATGTTAAACCTCATTTACAGCCACAGGTGTAAACAAAATGATAAAAAGGACACAATTTTGTACATTTATCCATTATCCAGAATGCTCAGGACCAAGGGTATTCTGGATAAGGGGTCTTTCCGTAATTTGGATCTCCATACCTTAAGTCTACTAAAAAATGAATAAAACATTATTTAAACCTAATAGGATTATTTTGCATCCAATGAGGATTATTTATATCTTAGTTGGGATCAAGTACAAGGTACTGTTCTATTATTACAGAGAAAAAGGAAATCAGTTTTAAAATTCTCAGTTATTTGATTATAATGGAGTCTATGGGAGACAGGCTTTCCATAATTCGGAGCATTCTGGATAACGGGTTTCCGGATGAGGGATCCCATACCTGTATATAAACCTCTGCTATAAATATCAGACTTTTTAATTGGCTCAGTGAGTGCTACAACATAAAAAGAGGAAGGAAAGGTTCCCCTGTATCTTTGCATTCGCTGTGTTTGGCTGCTTAGAATACAGCAGCTCCCAGGCAGGTTTCTTTTTATTTCAGTTTGTTTAGTGGAGCAAGACCCAGTGAATAGGTCTGAAAAGCCTGACAGATGTGCTGCCACGCTGATTATCTTTTAAAGCAGAGCCCTGTGTACCTTTATCAGTATTTCCCATAGTTTTACAAGCTCCATAATACTCCATCTGTCATCATGCTCGATAAAAATGTTCTGCCGATGATTCTTTTCACATTAGTCTGTTTCTCTGTTATTTGTCTTTCCATGTAAAGTACTTTTGTTGATTGACAGGAAGGTGACTGAGTGCTCTTTCAGCCAATCATGGATTCTGCCCTTGTTAGCCTGTCATTTGCTATTTGTCATGGAAGAAGATCTCCATGCATCTCTGCCTATTTTTCAATATATATTAAAGGGGAACTCCGGCTTCGAAAAAAAATTGTTGAAGAGTCCTGCACAACACAGAAATCCCTAATATACCTATCACTGTAATCTGTTCCTTCAAAATGTATGAATAAATATAATTTTATATGCTGAAATCCAGTCTTCTTTTCTGCATCATTTGAAATCCTGGCAGGGAAGAAGGTACTAAAATATTGACGTTGCAAATTGTAACAACTTCTCCACTGCTTACAGACAGCATGCAGGAACTACATAACCCACAATGCATTGCACTGTGATGTTGCCTTCCTTATTGATTACGTGCGCAGGGGATTGTGGGATTGGGAGAATGCAGGCTGAAGGCAGGCTGAGGACAGTCGACTACTGTTACATTTTATTTGAATCTCAAAGTAGCCAGCCAGATCAGCAGGGGAACAGGGGGCGGGGCTTAGGGAACTGCTCCAAACCATATTATTACATTAAAAATCATGACAAGGCTGGATCATATTTTTTAATACCTGAGAAAATGTAAATTGCCGGTGGGATGGCATATGCAGCGATTTACATTTTTTTATTTACATTTGGGAGTAATGAGGGTTATTAAAAAGAGCAGGGACTAACATAATAACAGATCCTATAACACTAAATTGGAATGGCACTCCTGCACTACACTTTATTTAGAATCTCTGTTCTATGAGCTTCACTGAATATCTGGATATCCACCAACCCATTCCTCTCTGCATCCAGGATCCATTTAACAGAACACTCAACCATTTTGCCAAATCCAAGGTCCTGGGCCCAAATGGTGTTTGTTGGCTCTACTTAGAATAGGATTTATGGACATATCAACTGTCAATGGATCAACCATTGCATAGCATAATAAATCATATTTGTCAGTACCATTAATCTTACTACTACTTGTTCTCTTTCTGGAATCTTGTATTATTCGATAGGGCAGTCCTGTTTGTTTGGTTTTTTTTTTTGCTTGGATATGTAATGTTTTTACCAAAAAAAGGCATTTGTTTTAAAAAAAATCAAATATAATAAAAATAATTATTATTAGAGCATCTATGGGCATAAATTCTAAACCTAATTAAAACACATTGATCTAAAGTTATTTTCTTCCTCTGATCACTATTAAGGGCTGTGAATCCTTAAATGATGAGTGGAGGCAGCACAGAGTGATATAGTTGGCAGTATTGACTTTTGAGGTTAACACAGCAGATCAATATGCTTGCATATTTAAGTCTCTGTAGTTGTACAAGGTAGAGATGTTTATTTGGCAGTCTGGCCACATTTCCCTCATAGTAACAACCCTGATCTAGTGCTTGGCAGGCTGCCTGGATTCTGCCAGAATATTATGTATGAGACACATCATGAATGAAATCCATGGCTATCACAATCTGTGCTGCATATGGGCCAGAGGTGCTTTTTAGAAAAGGCAACCAGATTGATAGGTGACACATCTGATCAGCACAAATCTCTCTGCTGTACTGAAACATCAGCTTGAAGGGCAGAAAGATTAGAACTCAGTATAAGGGTAATGCCACACCTTAGATTTCGTCTGCATTTTGCCTCTGATATGCTCTAGTCTAGGGGAATGGGGGACTGTAATTAAATGCATAAATAATATGCAAGGGCATATTATAAAAATCAAAGCTTCTAGCCCAGACCAGCCATATTACTATATGGTTCTAAGTGGACATGGCATTATTGCTAACATGAACATTTATCTTTTTTTTTTGGAGTTCAGCAATATTTGTTGTACCACCCTTCTTTTTTTACCATTATTATTTTCATTTCTCATCGTCTCTTGTTTTCCTAAGCTGCCAATACACAGGTCACAACATTGGCTGCCAACTCAGCCACTCCCAGACTGAGTGAGCAGTTATTGGCCTATATACTGTGCTTAAAAGTCAACTGGCGATACTGATATCTGGCCAGGATCACACAAATATAAGGCAGTTTTAAAAATCTCCTTGGGACAAGAACCACATTGGCCACTTGATGCCTGATCCTCTCCCAATAGGTTTGTAAAAATATATATAAAGATATAAGGTGACAACCATAGTGAGGTTTTCAGGATCAGAGTTTGAGAAGAAAAGACTGCAGAACCAATATGATAGGGAAAAATGTCCAGCCTACTACTCTATAGTTAAAACTGAACAACTTCCAGACAGACTTCTCTTGGGAGTTCAGTGGAATGCTACAGGTTGGATATTCTAATAGAGACACTAAACATTTCAAACAATTGTTATAAAAGAGAATATCTTTTGTATCTTAGAGACTATATCACCCCAAAAAGGGCCTCCTGTTATGTTTGCAGTGCAGGGAGATTGGCCTCTCTTCTTTTCAAATAATGTTAAATGTATCTTACTAAAGGTAAGATCAAATAGATTAGAAAGACTCTGTATTTTTGTTTTTATTATAGTTAAGCTATTGTAGGACACTACAGATTTAGTGCCCCCTATTAGGATTTCCAATATAGTTACCAGCTATGGACTGAGTATTTTTAGTTGGGTAGAAGTAGGTGTTTTACTACAGGTTAGGTGAGCCTTAAGGGAGCTCTTGTTTAGGGATGTCAGATGTGTTCCTAGACTATGAGGTTGGATAACCCAAACTTAAAAACTTTGTTGGATGTGGCAGAGGCTAAGGCAAAAAAAACAAACTGTATGGTAGGACTACAATGATGGCTTGCTCTGGTAATAGATCTCTTTGGGAGTATGACATAGGTTGAGATTAGTTATCAGAGCAGCCAGAAGCCCCACTGAAGACAGCAGGTGCCAGTACCTTCCTTAAAAAAGAGCATATTATTCCCTTCTTAGAAAGAGCATATTGCCCCCCCCCCAAAAATTCAGTGTTGGCAATACTCAGGTCCAAAGCATTTCTGATCATAGGGGATTCAAAACCTATATAGAGATCTGCCATATAAAGGCTATGTATAAATATATATATATATATATATATATCCATGTTTCTTGGCTGGGCTTGGCCTGGGCACATATATCCAGCGAAAGCTAAAGAAAGTAAAAAAAGGTGGTGCCACGCTTCCTAGCATGATATCCATCTGAGGGTGAAAGGTTTAGGATTTTGCTCAAATGGGAATGCCAATGATTTCATCATTCCTCTCCTTACTGTAAATCAACAGGACAACAGTCTGACATCACTACTCTTAAAACTTTATATTAACATTTTCCTGTGTACCCTTCCGCTAATCAGTTTTAAAATTCTGAATTATTTGATTAAAATGGAGTCTATGGGAGACGGGATTTCCGTAATTTGGAGCTTTCTGGATATCGGGTTTCTGGATAAGGGGTCCGATATCTGAAGTTGATTTTTAAATCTAAACATGGACACAAATCTTAGTTATTATTTGCTCACCTTTCTTTTGCAGTCATTTTTATTGTTACTTGCACCAAACCACAATAAAATGTGAACAATACATTCTTGCAAGATCTTATTACAAGATAAAGCTCTGCCATGACCTAATAGTATGAATTACATATCAGAAGTTAAATCTTAAATGAGAAATATTTTTCCTGTCTTTAATACACAGACATTGTAAGTAAGGAGACCATTTTGTCATGTAATCATTTATAAATCTGTTGTTAATATATCTAAGTGTAATACTCTCAAATGAACATAACTTATAAAGATAACTGAATATATCATATTTTTTAGGAGTCAGAGGTCTAATCCGACATTTAAAAATTGTCTTTCTTACTGCTGCAAAAAGAAGATAGAGAAATGTTATTGGATTTGGTTGTTCTGTTTTACCTTTATATGTTAAGGATTTACTGATATCTTTTGGCAGGCTAAATAGACAAATTAGGGGATTTAGTTTCAATGTAATGTCCAGTTTAGATGGAATTACCTTA
Organism: Xenopus tropicalis; assembly: GCF_000004195.4. NCBI lineage: Eukaryota > Metazoa > Chordata > Amphibia > Anura > Pipidae > Xenopus > Xenopus tropicalis. The sequence continues at coordinate 152,754,009 of NC_030678.2, read as the reverse complement.
CCAGTTTCTGACCACAGGTGAGTTATTGTTGGGCACAACCACATAAAATGAAATATATCAGGAGGTAACCTGATGCAGCTATACTCTTGGCTCAAGGTAAGATTAAGGGGGAAGCTGGTAGTTTGTGGATTTTTTTGACAAAGATAATAAATGCTTCCTATGAAGTTCTTAAAAGGCAATAAACAATGTGACTGCATGTATGGACCCCAAACCAAATCCACACCAACTTATCTCGTATACTTGCTTTTTTTATTTTATGGTGTTGTTCATTGCAGTGCCCTGCTGTGTAAGATGGCTCACACATTTGGTGCAAATACATTTTTGTTAACAGAGGAAAGATCTACTCACTAGAATAACATTGCGAGTCCTGCTTCACTTATATATGTGTGTGCGTGAAGGAGAGTTAGAGGTAAAAAAAAACTTGAATACCTTGATTGGGCATAATTTTTAATGGCTTGCAACGTTTGAAAAAAATTTGAAAAACTCAAATTGACTAAATAGTTACAATTTTATCGGGGACAGTTCCGAGTGACTTCTACATTACCTTGCAAGCTTTTAGATACTGAAGTTTTACATTCTCGTTTTTCGCTAAATAAATATCAGACAATTGCGTTTTTTGATCATTATTCAAACTCGTGATTTTCAACACAGAAAAACTCAACTCACGGAAAAAAAATACTAACGTTTATAAATCTGTCTGTTGCCAAAATGGCCTTGTAGTGTCATCTTGGTTTCCAGTGCTCAAATCGGACACTGAGAGGGTCCAGACAAAAACAATTAACCTACTAAAGAGTATGGAAGGTTTTTGCTAAGAAGAAAGGCTACCTATTTGGGAATATTTATACCAGATAAGAGGTTCTTAAACAGGGATATAACCACTATATATAAATATATTGGAGATGTGACATGCTGACTGCCTGTATACGTCATTTTTGGGGGAATAACCTATGGTAGGCAGGTATGCAGAGGATCTGGAGCATAGTGACAGAGACACCACTTCTTCAGGAAAAAACACAGGTTTATTTAGGGCACATTTTTCCCAACATAAAGCTCCTAGGAGCACAGTTCATCAACATACAGTTCATGATTATGATTTGTCCCTGCTCTCACCTTCCAGGGTAACTTCCACACTCTGGAACCTTTACAGGGTTTCACCATCCCCAGAGACTTTCACATGTCCATGGTGACTCTCACACTCGTGAACACTCAGGCTTCACCTTAAGCTTTGCTGACTCCTCTCAGCACTCATCCGCCTGGTCACGACTCCCTCTGCTCCTCGCAGTGGCAGGAGGCACCCCCAGCTCCTCTGAGAGTTCCTGACACAGGCAGGCAGCCTTCCTGCCCTGTGCCCCACTCTGAGAGTGACCTACTCTCAGTCAAGAACCAACCTCCAACTCAACCCCTTACCACAGCCCTTTTATTTGCCTAATCAGGCAGCTACTTACAGCTGGCCAACTTAAAACAATAAACAGAGTATGGAATGGAAGGTCTTTCCTACTCTGCCTCCATTCACTCCAGAGACCTATTAATTTGGCTTTTCCTAAGCCAGTAACTTGAACACAGCATTACTTGCTGCAAAACCAGGCATTTTCCCTGGTGCTATTTGTATCCCACCTCTACTACTGGTGGAAAATACACCAAACAATGATCTTTTTCATTGCATCTCTCACAGAGGATAATACAACATACTCTGTCAAACTGTTGTTTGATCCTTCTAGAAGACACAAGGGCCTGCCTATAGTTTTGAAGAAAAGAGCTTTCATCCTCACTTGTGAGAAGGGTTTCTATAGTGAGAGCTGTGAATTGGTGGAATTGTCGCCCTATAGCAGTTGTACAGGCAGATGCATAAGAAAAGGTTTGATGAAGTAAGAAAGCTGATATTAACTCACAAAGATGTTCCAGGTAGTGGTCAAATTGTGCCGCTGGAGTATGGAAAGAACATTTAGGCAGGTTGGGTGTGAAAATTGGTGTTGGTTAAAGTTAGTGTAGACTGAAGAATGTTTTTAATTAAAGGAAAACTATGCCCCCAGAACGAATACTTAACCAAAAAAAATGTGTATATCATATTAAGTGGCCTATTCAAGTATCTTACCAAACTGGAATATGTATCAGTGAATATTGCTCTTGCACATATTTTCCCTTGAGCCGCCATTTAGTGATGAGATCACCTGACAGGAAATAATGCAGCTCCAAGGGTGATGGCACACAGAGCTGATCATTTACTGATAACTCTCTCTACATGTGTTTAGCAGAGGCAATTCTCAGTAGTGCCTATGGCAGGGGATTTTCTGGCCTTTAGTAGCTGTGACAAGTAGCTGTAACAGGAATATGTGTAGAAGTAAAAGACTTTGAACTTGGTCCAATAACTGGCTGATGTGACCTAACGTGTTAGTTTGTCTCCCAGGGGGCGGCCTTTATTTTTAAAATGCCAATTTTCTATTTAGGATTACCCAATAGCACAGACTATTAAAAAAGTATTTTTATGAAAATGGTTTATTTAGATGAAGCAGGGTTTTACATATATGCAATATATTTTTATAGAGACCTACATTGTTTGGGGTATAGTTTTCCTTTAAGTCAGTACAGTTTAATAGAATAACTGTAAAGTTTTAACATAGCATGAGAGCAGTTGTTGTTTTCATTACAGAATTCTGATTATCAGTTGCCGGTATAATATTGACAAAGGTGCCTGTAAGGACAAAATGTTTCTGTGCTACTAAAATCTGTTTTGGAAGCATCCTTGTGCGGCAGTGGCCCTGTCGCTGGCTAATGGAAAGCATTGAGCTGAGAATTACAAGCTACATCTCAGGACTGTGCCAGCCAATTTATTTAATGGCTTTTCACTGTCAAGGTTTTTTGGATAGGCAAAATGTTAAAGCTGTTGAGTATCCCTCTAAATATAACCCCGTAACCTTGGCAACCGCAGCCGCTGTCTATACCAAGGATTGATGGTTTAGCATCGTGTGAGCTATGCCAGGACAGAGGCCAGGATGGCACAAATATAATGTGCATAAAACTCTGTGGGTATTACATCTAGCCTTCTTTTAATGCATATATAAATAAACTGCTGTGGGACATCAGGGATCAAATGAGTTCCTGCAGAGGAAAGGAAGAAGGCAAGAAAGGAACTTAAGTTTAAGTTTAATTCAGGGTTTTAAGGCTATGCTTAACAATACGGCAAAGGTAAGGGGCAAGCTGCAAAAATGGCTGCAGAACAGTAGTAGCAGGAGGGAGTGATTGGCTGCATAGGGGCAGTCTTGCTAGTACTCAGTCGCCAGTGTAGTCCCTTGTTTCTCAAGGGAAAGGCTAATATCATTGGGTGACACTTAACTAGGCTGGGGACAGATTTATCCGCTGATACCTGTTCATGTGGCTCATTATGTAGGGCAGCAGGATTTTTGTGCCGATATTCGCTCTATACAGAGACAGGCCAAGCCGACCCAGTGCCCTAGGCAGCCTGACCAGCCACTTAGCCTCTGCACCCTTCCCCCTTGTGTGCACGCGTGCAATGAAACACGTGCATGTGTAGTGGCATCGTGGGGGTGCTGCCCAATAACAAGCAGTGGTGGGGGCAAGAGAGTGTGGACTAGGAATAGGCAGAAGAGGTACGTGCCTGGCGCCCCTTCACTGTTGTACCCCTAGTTCCAGCCCTGGCTCCATGTGTCTACACACAGGCTAACTCCCATGACTGCCCCTGCAGAGAGCACATTGGTTTCTACCTGCCTGTGTCTCATGTGCCATTATACTTACATAATACACATGTGCAGCCATATAAGTGCATAGCGTGCAAGTTGTCAGGGACAATATGGATGCCTGCTATTATGATGAAATTTGGGGGAAAATGGTAGCATTGTGGGTAAAAACGCTGGCAAATTGCACACAAAACTTATACTTTGAATATTGCACGAGTTTTGTTAATAAGCTTTTAAAGTAACGCTCTACTTTTGGCATACATTTCAACATAAATGATGCAGCTGTATAAGGATCTGATTGGAACAATGGCAAATGCTGGCGGTGACAGTCGAATTAACAAGCTAATGTGGTGCTCGACCAATGGGATTTTTAAACCTGCCCAATCAATATCTGGTCAGTTTTCTGTCAGCTATCGGTCGGACAGGCCTGTTAGAGATCCATATACATGGGCCAATATAGCCGGCCCGAAGGACTGAATGTGCAACTTTTATCAGCCCATGTATGACCATCTTAAGTCTGCTATTTTAAAAATTCAGCATGAGAGATATAGGGCTTTTGGGGGGGGGGGGGTTATAAACATGTAAAATCTAGGCCCTCCCTGAGTTAAATAAGAAAAGTACTGCAGTAAATGCCAGAAATGAACATGCTATTGTGTGCACAAAGCATCTGCCATAACATTCCACTATGTATCTCTCTAGAGGGGGTTACACATTGCAAACTGCCATCTAGTGGTCATAAACAGATAGTGCTGCACTTACTTATGAAGGCTTCTACCAATTTATAATGATTTAATTCATTATATTTTAAATAAATAATTCATAATGTTAAAAGGTTTGAGAATTACTTACTGTTTGAGACCAACAGCCCTAGGATGCTACATCATTTACAAATGTAGCCACAACTTGCAACATATTTGCTACCACGCTCACAGTTGTGTTCATGTCGGATTCGGTTGCAGTGGGCGCAGTTCCAAGCATATCTGCAACGACTCTGGAATTATAAGAGATAATGCTACATCATAGTTAAAAAAACATGGCTGTTTTGCATTTCAGTTGCACGCTGTGTAAGTGACCATTGTAGATTCTGTTGTAGAGAAAGTTGTCTTGCAAGTTGCATGGTGTGCATTTAAATCCATTTTCACTTACAGTCTTGCTTGCTGGTGGAATTAAAGTTGAAATTAAAATTCACAAATATATAGAAAAGGACCTCCTATGAGACAGATGACAATAAGGCTTGTGTACGTCTGCAGTGGGCAACTTACCTTTTCTCGCAGTGAGTTGCGCCTAAAACCACTTTGCTGCTTAGTCCTTCCTGCCTTCCATTCTGAATCGGGTGCTGTTGTATCTCTTATCGCAAGGTAACCCCAGAGCTACCCAGCCCCGGATTTCTTATCCGGGTGCCCCGAGGCCGTCCCCATTCGCCGCCCTCCCCTCCATGGACACCCCCCTCTCCCAGCAAGGGCACATTTAAACTCACATACAGAGCAGTGGGGAGAGGTCCCCATTGCTCCATATGGGAGCAAATTTCGGTGCAGCTGGGTGGCATGCCGCCCTTAAATTTGTGCCGCCCTAGGCCTGGTTCTTTGTGGCCTCACCACAAATCCGGGTCTGGAGCTACCGTGACCTCCTGACCAGGCACTATGATGTGATTAACATGCGCCTTTAACTGCTGAAAAGTGTTCTGAAACTTAATGCAGGCCATTAGAAAACCTGTGTAAATTGTGATCATTTATACAGACAGAAGTATATTAATGGCGTAATAAATGGTCTCCATTCTACATTCTGAATGTTTGTTTTATGCTGCACATTTATTATTTGTAGAGATGATACATAATTAAAGGACTGCTATCACTCCCTGATGGATAAAGAGGATTAGTGCAAATAGAGCACACAGAGCAACCAATAAATGTGCTTTTAACCACGCACTGACTCATGCCTTTTGGCCACAGGCCAGAGAGTGGGATTTTATTTAGCTTATTGAGCGACTTTAATTGTAAGTAAATGTCTTGCTTCTGCCAAAAATATATGATCCGTAAGGGCCAATCCTTATCAGCACCCAAGGGGCCTCTCCAGCCCATAGGAATTTTACAGCACAGCATTTCCTATTGGGTTCACGTTTGAGGATATAATCATATAATTACATAAACAGTTTTTACTTTTAAAAAATAAAATAAAATAGTGGTTTATTGCTAGCAGAATTATAATGTGTAACTGCAAAAAAATGGAATCTCATTTAAAGGGAAAATAACACCTTATTTATAACTTGTATCTTCCTTTTATTTTATCTCAGTGGGTTTTGTGGTGAACCATAGTAGTATGGAACTGCACCGGTGCCCAAGTGTCCACCTCCCAAATCATGCAGCCCCAAGATCACGTGGCCCTACCCACGTTTACCAATAAGCTGGCTGGCATCTTCCTGGACAACACATTACCCATTGTATGTAGCTGGGCTATTCTCCTGACCCACTACAGTGGCTTAGTAACATGTATTTAAAAGATGTGTTTTATTTTCATATATACTGTACAATGTTAAAAATTGGCTGCACATTTTCATTCTACAAGTTCCCACTATCCCCATATGGCTCTATCTTTAGCTCATTACCCGACTGTTCTTGCTGGGTGCCAACTATGCTCAGGACAAAGGCAGCAGGAGTCCAGTGCCCAATATGTATGAAGTTGTACTAGAAGAATAACCAGAGCTCACAGACCCCCCCTACAATATGGGCAAGCTGCCACTTTCTGACTAAGACTGAGTACAGGCCCAGCAGAGCAAGGTAGGTGGTAAAATATCATAATGCCTCTTGGTTTTGGGTAGTGGCACCACTATGCCTTAAACTGAACTGCTTACACCCTGCGGCGACCCACAAAGATTGGAGTTAGCAGTGTGTCAGTGCCATCTTTTTAGTATTACAATGTGTTGATATGAAAGCAGTGCAAGGAAAAGCTTCTCACTTGGTGCTGGAGGGCAATTTACAAGAAAAGCAGCTACAAAAATACATATTGTCCCTATGCCCACTAAAGCTCTAATGTCATATTTAGTTACCATTGGACTTATACTGGGATTGCCTGCCCAAAAAGGCACATCATTACATTATTACATATGCATGAGTAAGAATTATAAACTCAGTGCAGAACATAAGAAGTGACCTACCAAATTAGAAACTCTAGTTGGCCAATGCAGACTACTGTCTTCACCAACCAATTCATATCTTTGCTTAACTGTTTTTAGTAAAATGATCCAATATAATATTAGGTTGTTTCCTACTGGTGACTTCACTTGAACAGTTGAGCAGCTGTGTTAGTGAATAAGCCCCCAATTGTGCATCATGTGTTTGGGCATCTCACTTACCCTTACTCATTCCATAAGCAGAGGCTCATTTATTACGGGTAGGTACAATTACTGGAGATGCTGTTCCCCTTAGAGTGCCATGCACTAGGAGGCATATTTATTAATGTTGAATTTGAGTTCTCACTGTGGTTTAAGTTTTTAGCAGCAAAAAATTGCACCTGCCAGAAAATAATTTATTGTCAGAAGTCACTCTTTGGCCTCTATACTGGAGGCAAAACAGCACTGGGGGGGGCAATTACAGTAGCATTTGGGGTGATTTAAACCAATTTTCCTGCACCTTGCACTTTGCCACCACTTTGTAAATGTTCCCTTTACTGTTTATTGCTAAAGTAATAATCTACAATTACAAAATCCTCCCAAAAATCATCATCTCCATCTAGTGGCCAAACATCTCATAAAAATCCTACCTAGATGAGAGATTGCGTTTATTTAAGGATGTTAATGTTCCAGCGCAGCATCGAATCATACAAAAAGGCACTGGTAATGTAACACGTAATGTATATCCCTATTGATCTACAGAGCTGCCCTGATGCATTAGAAGCATTGGATTTGATCTTAACAGATTATCAGAAGCCTTATGTAGGAAACGTCAATAGGATCTGTGGAAAGGGTAATTGGGTAGAACAATAAATGAGAATATTAGTGCCAAGGTATGTTAGTGGGGTTTTTGTTCAGGGATTAATATCGCATTGACAACGGCAAGACCTATAAATCTACATGGCCGGGAATGAACAGATTTTTATTGACTTGTCTGCCAAAACACAACTCAAATGCACCACTTGCTCTTACTGCTCAGCATATCTAATGGGTAACACGTCAACATGATAATGTTCTGATACTCTAATCAGCACAGTATGGGAACATACGGGGACAAATACAATAGGTCAAATACAATAGCTGCCTACATGGCAGCTCAAGCACAACTGTACTCTAATGGGTTATGGGACTACATTTCAAGAAGTGTAATTGCAGGTACATAGGTGCTGGCACTGAAGGTTGGGGGCTGAGAACATGCTCATACTATAACCCTAGGCATGCACCTCTGCTGCCTCCTATAACTCTTCAACCATGCGCATTGGATTAGAAGCTGGTGAGTGTCAAGGAGAAGGGAGCAGGGGACTAGGGAGCCAGGTTGCCAAGTTGGGTGGGGGGCAGAGAGTAGCCAAGCAGTGGGGTGAAAGTAGTTTCCAAGTGAGGCTGGGGGGCCTGCCTGGGGCACCCTAATGAGTTTGCCTGGCCATGGGTATACTAGATATAAAGGCTTTAACATGGACATAGGGCACCAATTTGGCACTTTGCTCCTTGCCCCAGATAAAAAAAAGAGTTTTTCCCCCCTGATACATGGAAAATATATCTTTTGGTTTTTTTCATTTCACTAAATAATAGCTGCTAAGTAAGCGCAGGAGAAAAAGTAACAAATGACTTTCTCACATTCAGGGATGATTAAACGATTATATTCTGTGCTAAAATCCCTTCCTTACATCATTTGCTGAACAGAAACATATGATGCAGCTCATTAAGAATGAAGATGTTTGGATAACTGAATAATTAACAGGAAAATAATTGCAAGGTTAAGTATATAGAAGGGATAACGGAACCTAAGCCCCCAGAGCTTGAACAGCCCAGGGCACACAGTTTTAATATCCCTGGCTAGAGGTGAGGCCCTTAGGGGCTCATTAACTCTCACTGACTCTTCTGTCCATAATTGAAGGCAACCCCAATACTGTAGTAAGCCCAGTGCAGCGCCTGAGGCCTGAAGCGTGACCACTCACTTGTGAGTGATATTTTATGTTTAAGTAAAATGCTGTTTTTCATTACCTACCAAACATTTCATACTGTGGTTTCTATTAGAGGAGATGAAAGGTATAATAACTGTGGGCTGTCCACTTGCTAGGTACACCCTTTACATGGTGCTAATCTTCTTCTAAAAATGCCCCTGCACAGGGTACCTAATCCAGGGATTTTCCTTCTACTGTACTACTGTTATATATGTGGGATCCTAATTCTCTGGGGCCTGGCTAGAGTTAGAGCATAGCATACAGCAATGCCACTTACAGTAAGGATGGGACCTTGCAGATGTGTGGGGATGGTGTATAAAGCTGTGCTGAGCATTACCATAACAGTTTTACACTGCTAATATCATGAATTAGGAGTATGCAGCGCCCCCGGATGCAGGGCCAGAACTAGGGGTAGGCAGAAGAGGCACTAGGAAAGTACCTTTTCTGCCTACACCTAGTCCTGGCTTTGTTGCCCCCACTGCTGCCACTTGTCACTGTGCTTTTCCACCCCCCTCACACAATGTTACTGGTTACACTCAAGCTTACATTCACGTGCTAGTGGCCAGCCGGGTTGCCTACTGATACTTTTGACACTTCTCTGCTCAGTCCTATTGCTAATTGAAAACTAGAAAACTAGAATATCATGAAAACTAAAAGAAAAAAAATGCAAATTGCAAAACTGCTCAGAATATAAAGTTATTTGGGTGGCTATAATTTCCCTTTGAACCGAATATTTGAAAGAGGCAGAATTAGAAAGCAAATAATCACTATAGCAGCTATACCAGGGGTAGGGAACCTATGGCTCGGGAGCCAGATGTGGCTCTTTTTATGGCTGCATCTGGCTCACTGCCAAATTTTTAATACAAAAAAAATGGGGGGTGTGGCCTGTGCTTGGCGGATAGAAGACGCCTTCTAAGCCTTAGAACAGGTCTTCTGTCCGCCGAGCTCAGGCCTCGCCCTCCTCCGCATCCGGCATCCTTACCGGGTTGCACTTGAACCAGGGCCCTGGGAACTGAGAGGCACATTGGAGCAGAAACCTGTGACAGTTCACTCTTGAATTGAAAATAAAATGTGGCAAATATGTCTCTGTTGGGACTACAAAGAGAAGCCAACTGTGCATACAATGGGCGAACAGGCCTGAAGCTGCATCGTCCTCCACAGGTAGCCGCAAATTGAGGCCCCGGCTTCGCCCTAGCTCCCGTCGGCCATTGTATGGCTCTCACAGAATTACATTTTAAAATATGTGGTGTTTATGGCTCACTCAGTCAAAAAGGTTCCCGACCCCTGAGCTATACACTTCATGAGCCAATTAGGAGCGTGAAGCAGCGCGTACAGAGGAGCCGCCATGCAGTGAGTATGGCCGGCAGTCTCATTGGCCTTGCTCCAACCTGATGTCTCCTCTCCTCCCATCACTGACAGTTTGGAGGAGGTTTGCCTAATAATTAGCTTTTAAATATGATGTAGAGAGTAGTAATTTGCATAACATTGCATTTGGCCCTAATGCTGCTTTCTGTACATCCCATTATGGTGGTAGAAATGAAAGCACATGATTGGGAAATAAGAAAAGAAGCAAACAAAATAGGAAAAAAACATGACAAGGCTTTCAAGCTGCTCTCTGTTTTCTAAACCTGCTAGTTTACTCCTTTTTACAAAAATGCATTTTGGCTAATATTTGAGCAGAGTATTTTCTCACAGGTGTCAATTATTTTCCAATCTGGATCAAGTTTTCAAATCTGGAATTTTCGGAATTTATCTGAATTTCAATGGGAGGTGTATTTTAAAAAAAAATTCAAAATCCAAGCAGGGGACCTGTCACCCTAAGAAGGAATTTAATCCTTCTCTATCAAGGTAGTTGAGCAAAATAAACTTTACTTACACTGTATTAATGATTAAAAATTAGTTTCCTTCAGTCTTGGAATTCACAATCACCATTTTGTAGGCACTGTTACTTGAGCAAGTTCTGTATCACCCCAAAATCTTGCACATTAATGGGGACCTGATGCCCATTCACAGAATACACAATGCAGCAATGGTAGCATGCCACCCCCAGATCTTCACTGCCTTAGGCCTGGGCCTTCATAGCTTGCCCACAAATTCGGGCCTACCTGAGGGGACCCAACCCAACCATCCTGAAGACCCCTCCTCTAATCTGCAGACTGTAGTGTCTTATCCATGGCTATATATTATCATGGTAATTTCAGCCCATTACTGAGTACTTTGGATACCCCTTTACTATGGTTATATGATTATAATCCATATATATATATATATATATATATATATATATACAGGTGGGCCTAGAATGTGGTATGTAATTAAAACATAAAAACATGGGAAGCTAAAAGGAATGACTGAGAATAGAGAGTATAATTTTCCTCTGTCATAAAAGCAAAGACGCACCTTATAATTCATAGCTCATAATACTTTCCTTAATCATTCATGCATTTTAAATATACATTTAAAAGACAGCATATTTAATTCTTTTGCGATTATGACAGCAATTGGTTGCCATGCCAACCGTTTTTTCCCCTTTCATTCTTTCAAAGTGAGTTCTATATCTAATCATACATTAACCTTAAGGGGCTGTTATCCAGCAGGACTGGAGATAACAAGGTTCTTTTGGATTTCAGCAGCGGAATCTGGGAGACTTTTTAATAAAATGGGAATAGCCTGACACCGCCAGTATGAGAATTCTCGCTAGATAGTGCTCACTAGAACATTTTTGGGGAACAAGAAAAGTACCCTGTGTGACATCAGGTTTATTATTCATTTCCATTTGTATTTATCTAATGGAATTATCAAGTGACGAATGTATAGTAATGTAAATAATGAATGTAAATACGAATGTAAATAAGCCACAGCTTCTTTTATGATGATAACTCAAGTTTAGTTGTAAGTAATCATTTTCAGAGGCACAAAAGCTTGACTCTGAGTGATCATGTAAAAAACACCTTCAGCTGGGATCTAGCTACAGTCAGATCTACAGTCAGCAGGGTCGGATTTTAAGATTTTGTGCCTCTAGGCCCCATCGCCACTTGTGCCCCCTTTCTCACCACCTGCTGCATGCAACTCCCTCTCACTGCTGCTGCTGCAGCCCAATCGCTTACACTAGGGACTGGATAGGTGGGAGATTTATATGGCTGTCAAAGTTTCCCTCCCAGTCCCCAGTGGAGATGCAGTCAGTGAGTGGCATGCTGCCCCAGGCCTTTGTGGCCTGCCAAGAAATCTGGGCCCGATAAACAGCATAATATAGCCCTGCAGGGTCCTTAAGATGGTGTTTGTACACGGTGAGGCATCTTGATAAAGGTCTGAATATGTGACCCAAATGATGATTCTGCACAGAATCAGATTTTTTTTATTTTCTAATAAGTTCTGTGAGATGCTGTTCTATATCTGTATGTATATATATATATATATATATATATATATATCCTTGAGAAAGGTCCTAACAAGGACCGAAACGTTGGTTTTAACAATATATCTGCAAAAAAAAATTTTTTTGATGAAACATTGAAGGGTGTGCTGGCCACAGATGATTATTTTCTATATATATATATATATATATATATATATATATATTGTATATTGGAAGAAATGCCACACTCACAGGACTTAGTGGAAAAAATAAAGAATATTTATTGTTACACGTCAATCTAACGTTTCGGCTGCTGTGGAAGCAGCCCATACATGTTCTCAGGGGCGACTCTATGCTCTGAGTGCTCCATGCGCCAGCTCCTGCCATGCCACCCCAGGAACCCAAGGGGATCTGGGGGGGGGGGGGCGCAGTGCTAGTGCAGAGAGCCAGTTGCACAGGAGAGTCAAATTTTCAGTTTAATAGTTGGAAAATTGGCTTTAAAGTTACCAGGAGTGGCTTGTTGCCCCCCACCCCATAACAAATGGGGCGCTGCTGCCTGTGGGGAGTTTTTCAGTTTGCCTCATGGCAGCAGCACCACGGTGTATTCTGTTAAAATGTAGATCTTTGATTCATTTGTAAAGGAAATTTATTAAAATATATTGAAATCATTGGGGCAATAGAGATATGGCTGTGGAAGTTTTAATCAGAAAATAAACCAAACTGTATTAAGTCCTTCAAACGAATCCCTCGCATTAATGAATTCTGCCGGTTCTGATTCCCTCTCTAAGCAAGAAAGAAGGCAACATCTCATTTCATTTAAATAATTACACTGAAACAATGAGAACAAATTTCTTGGCTGTTTGATCACCATCTATTCTGTGTGATATGAAAAGGAAAATTAATTTCCAAGAAGTTGTTTGATCTGTAACATTCTATCCCTCATTTGACCAGTACAGTTATGAGCAGGATAAAGGCAAGATGATCATTTTGCCCTATGCGCGAATCATGTGGGGGAATAACATGTTGTGCTTTCAGGTCTGTTTCTGAAAGTTATCATTTTTATTTAGCCTTACAGTTAATTAGCTTTAAGCAATCACATCATTTATAAAACGTGATGACTAGTGGTCAGATTGAATCTGATCTTGTTTAAAAATCTACATGAAAAATCTTTTATTGAAGGTTACACACCTCAACTATATGTACTATAGCATCCTAAACTATTCCCATTAAATACCTGTCATTATATCCCCACTGTACATCAGGAGCAACCATCCCAACCCAGCCACTCTCCAGCTAGATTTTTGTTGAGTTAAGTCTAGTCAAACTCTATAACATCTCTAATATCTTTAATATCTTTGTATGCTTTGCACCAAAAATGATCTGTCTCTGGTGCAATCCCACACACAAATAATAGGATAAAATGAAAACTCCAGGATGTCCAGTGACCCAATTGAACATAATTGATCGACAGTTGAACTATAAAAAAGCATAGGCTGCTATTTCCCAAATGTAGAAATAGATACTGATAGAGAAGTTATTTGATCTCCCCCGTCCTCCTTGCATGTTCTCCTTGAAGATCCAAACTTACCTGTGTCTCTGCCCTACATATAACTTGCAATAGGTTACTGAACTTTCCCATGAATCTTCTGTATAGTTCTTTTTCTAACATGAAAGCCAGTTTAGATTTAGATTAGAGCATCATTGGGTGACTTATCCATGTGGCTGTTTCCTGTAAGTGAAATAAAATTGTAGTTGAAATAGATCCTTTAATATAAGCCCATTGGTTTGTACTAAAACCAGGTATAACTTCTGCCCAGTGCGGGTGATATCCAGGTACATTAATGCTTTACAAATCAAGAGAAAGAGATGAGCAGAAGCAAAGCCTTTAATGAAGACAAACAGGCAGAATGCACCTGATCTTTGTGAATAGCACTTGGAAAGAATATGAGAATGATACTTGAGAGTGGAATTTGCAGATGTCAGATTGACACTTGCAGTCAGAATGAGATTGGCACTTGCAGACAATGTGAGAAGCATTAACAGTGTCACATACTGACAGATACTTAATGAGTATAACTTGCAGTGTGGCATTGAGCAGACAGTGCACCACAGTTAGTTCTGGCAGAAAAGAAAGCTGGTAAAATGGTAGTTCCTACTTTAAGCCTTGTGCAATTGCTGCTTCTGATTCTTTTATGAATGGATGAAACTGTACCTTTAAGAACTTTCCATAGCAGGTAAGAATTCTCTTGTTATTGTCCACACTGTTCAGATCATAAATGCTCATGTAATTCGAGCAATATCCAAACAAGATACCCACTAACCTGGAGCAAAATTTGCAACCTGCCCTGCTACCACCTCCCCCTAAGAACTACAGTACCTAATAACCCCTACCATTAGGGCCCATGGGGAGGCGGGTCCAGGTAAAGACCCACCCAGGTACAGTCCCACCCCCTGCAGGTTATGCCACTGAGGTTAAGTCTAAGGAGCCTTTTTATTTCAAATACAGTATTTAGGAAAATTGCAGCAAAAACGCTTTCAAGAATTATTTTGAACTTGCGGTTTGCCAACTGATGCTGATTTTTAAGTATTCATCAAATGAAAAAAAAAATTTGGCAGCTAAAACCTGCTGAGTCTCCATAGAAGTCTTCATCAAATTATATATATAATGTCATTTTCATTGCTATCAAGTTTTTGTGACTGTGAAAAATACTTGATCAAGTTTTATTGAGATTTTTTTTTTTATTTCAAATTCAAATTAAAATTCACCTAAAACCTGTCTAATTTTTTGAACAAAGCTCAAAATACAGCAAAATTTCAACCAAAATTGATAGAGCCAATCCCAACCTTAAATTTCTTATAAATCAGCGCCTAAGTAATGGTCAGGTAAATGCTAATCAGTAAAAATATATGCTGTGGACTGAATTGTTTTTTATGCAATCATGTATACAGCTAAAATAACTACTAATACCCCCATGTGACCTTTGTCGGTACTTTAAAGGAACAGTTCAGTGTAAAAATGAAACTGGGTAAAATAGACAGACTGCACAAAATCCAAAATGTTTTCAATATAGTTAGTTAGGCAAAAATGTAATCTATAAAGTCTGGAGTGGGCAGATGTCTAACATAATAGCCAGAACACTACTTCCTGCTTTCAGCTCTCTAACCTCTTAGTTAGTCAGTGACTTTAGGGGGGCCACATGGGACATAACTGTTCAGTTAGTTTGTGAGCATGCAGGTCAGATTCAGAAGCAGATGAAATGAACAGTTATGTCCCATATGGCCCCGCCTTAAGTCACTGATTGGCTACTGACTGCTATCAGCTTAGAGAGCTGTAAAGGAGGAAGTAGAGTTCTGGCTATTATGTTAGACATCTGCCCACTCCAGCCTTTATAGATTACATTTCTGCCTAACTAACTATATTGAATACATTTTGCACTGAACTGTTCCTTTAAAGGTTTCCAGTTGTAAAAGTATGATCCTTTTAAAACCAAATAAAGTCCATATGCAGAGGTTTTCGATATTTGTATTGTAGTTACAATACAAATTAATGGTTACAATTTGATGACTAAACAGAGGTGCCTGCGGATTTTCTTATCTGTTTTAAAAATGTGAGTAATTCCACAGCTGCTCTGCTAGATATTTTACTCCCTAAAGAGCAATGATACATAGGTCAGTTTCAAGTATTCTCTCCATTATTTTAATAGCCCAAACATGGAGCCTGAAATCATCCTTCAGTGTCCCCTATAAGATATACGATTTGCATTAAACAATAGTAGCTGTGCTGGAAAGGGACCAAAAAGGCAATTCTGGTGTTTGGGCCCTGAATATTTTGACAAAAGACAAAATAATAATTGAATGCCTTTATATTGGATACATAATAGGCCATAGTAACAGTAGAATAGTATTGTGTGTTAATAAGTGACTTCATGGTGCTGGGGTTTGTATACAGAATGCAAAAAGCTCCTTTATCTGCATAAAGAGCATATTTGCTCAGAATTGACATAGCAGAATCACATGACCGCAAGCCATTTTCATTACCAGACGTGGATGTGACAGTATCATGGTTTGTGTCCTCTACTGAGCAACGCATTTGAGTTTATGTAAGAAAATTAATGTGGAGAATAATGTTCTAACTTGAGGAGAAAGATTATTGTGGCAAATGTTTCAAGAGACACCCCCAGAGAGATTCCCAAAGGCAAGGGGCTTTCTGTGTTGGATCACAGGCATTGCCTGGTAATGGGACATCAGGGGTACCCCAAATTAGAGTTTTAGAATGTTGGCAAGTATGTAAGGGGGATTTTTGAATAATTTTATTATATGATTTGAACATGGTAAGGATTTATTAGCAATTGTATTTTTTCTTGAATCAAACTTTTTAGTGCAATAAATCCTGTATTTAAATAATAACTATAAAACCACAAATTTATAGAATTTAATAAGTGTAAAAACCACAAAAAACTCTAATACAAGACGATGCCATCTAATAGCTGGCGAGGTTGCTCAGAGTACTATTATGAGCACTTTTGTTTTTATAGATTTCACGATATGACCAGTTCTTACACTGCTAATATCATGCATTGTATCCAGAGTGCCCTCTGCTGTTCAACCTGGGTACCACATGTAATGTCTGTTCGCTCTTATCTGGTTGGGTCTAGAGTTCCTGTCACATTTAGTGCTAGACCAAATCAAATACTTAGTGAAAAGATGCTTTGTGTGGAGGGGAAATTAGCTATTGCTGTTCTGCAGGGCTGTCATATAATCTGTCTGTTGGGGTCAGTACTGTATGTATCAGCTTTTCACACTGTTTGTGAGTACTTTTTGCCCATTCTTACAGGCATATGTTCTCCATGTTGCTCATGTTAGTCACATGATGCTTGTGTACCTCAATTTTCAAATAGTGCAACGTGTCCTTAATTAGAATAGGATCATCAAATGACTTGATTGCAGAGTGCAACCTTAGGCACAAAAGGCGCTTAATTGCAGAGCACTACTGTGTACATTAGCTGCACAGAGGATAATTGTGTGCAAGACCAGGGCTTTTTCTTTTAGGGCAGCACCTGATCTAAATAGAGCCCTAGGCATCAATGCTGCCAAAACTAGCTGCAGCCATACCAAACTGGCACAATGTTTGCACCCATTCTGCCAAATGCAGCACAAATTGGGTTGCATGCAATGATTTACCCAACCAAGGTATTCTGAGTACCAATGTGGCCATGTGGGTAAAAGCATTAACCTCAATGGTTTGCCCTGATATTTATTACTCTAGATTTGTTTATGTTTGGGTAAGTTTGCTACCCGAGAGCAGCTTTGCGGCCTGAAACCATAGGCAAAGGGTGATTTTTGCGTGTGGAAACTATTTAAATGCATTTTTTACACAGATTCCACCATAGTATCCCAGGGTCAATTGCAAGTATGCCAATATGACAAGTATAATAACCCCATGGCAGGATAAATTAAGTGGCAATTAAGAGTAAAATCTGGAGGAGATTAGTCACCTGGGATAGAGGAGATTTATTGCAGATGACTAATTTCCATGTCTCATAGCCCTAATAAAATTCACTTTGGTGGAGAGTCTGAATACTTTTCCATGGTACTGTGTTAATATTCTTTTAGCAGTTGCCCCTCTGGGACCACCTGGGTGCCAGTAATCAGTGCATTAACACTGTCTGCACAGTGTATTAATTTTGGCTCTTTTGGCTTTTTGCTGCACCTGGTATCCCCAGGGGAAGTTTCTCAACTCACATCATGGCGTCTGCACCCCTGGCAACAAGAGCTGGAAGTCTATAGGCTGCACGTACCTCTGTATACCTTTGCCAAAGAGCCCCCCGAAGCTGAAGGACCTGGAAATGCCCTTGCTTTCCTACCTTACTAGTAGCCCAGTTTTTATCCTTTCATGCTTTACTATTCTGTTCTAAACACATTTATGTTGTTTGGCAAATATAAGCTTTCCTTTTATTAGCTTATTTTCACTGCCGCCCACACAGCACTGAAACGCATAGACTATTTTTCTTTTTTTATTGACTAAGATTAAAAAAATATTTAAAACAATGGTACAATGAAAAGAACACTGTGAACAAGGGAAATAAAGCCCTGCACGTAACGAAAAAGGCCAAGTATCAATCTTAGTATAAAGTTTTGAAGCTGGCTGAATGGAATGGATGGTTATCTGCAGTTAGATTCAATTATGTTCTGTAAATTGTGAATGTCATTTCTAATGAGCCGTCCTGCTACAGAGATCATTGTATAAAGTCTGTCCCCATTTCTGGCCTTCCTCCAGCGATTCTCTCCATGCTATTGTGTGTGAGCATCTCTCTTCTGCCGTCATCCATAATGGGGCCATATCTCTGAACAAGGAATAGGCACATGTAGAGAAGTCGCTAGTCGCACTGCAAATAAAAAGAGGAGATAAAAGCTTTATAGAACAGAAATCATATTCTAAACATTCTTAGGAGTACTTCATCTGTCTATTCTAGTAACAAAATACTTTGTAAAAAAGAACTGTACAAAGAATTTCTATTTCTTCTACTTTTTAGTGTTAGCTACAGGCTTGTTTTATAGATACTGTCAAACTGGTATAGAAATGTAAGCATATTGCCATACAAAGCAGGCAGTTTTGTTTCAGTTCATGGGCAGATTTCAGTTCATGGGCAGCTGGCATAATGACTTAGCAAATACTCAGTATGAAGATACCTGTCCACCTAGTTAAACTTTACCTGGTCAAGCTTTATTCACTGTCCCATACAAAATATGAATTTATCTTTAAGATATTTACATTTTAAGCTTTGGTGGAAGATTTTGTTCTATATTACCTTACATAATAAGCTTAGAAGTAGTGCAAGAAGTAGAACAAATCCTATTCAGCGGCTCATTTATTATGCCATGTGGATAAGGTATCAGCTTTTACCAGGAGCTAGAACCAAAGTACCAATGCCTTTGCACATCAAAATTGGGTTAACAAATGGGGAATAATCAAAACACATGTAAACCTCTCTTAAACAAACTATGATATATGAATATAAAAGTATAGAATTATAAGATCTATAATGAAAATATCACCTTCATCCTCTAATTGTATCTCACTCTCACCTACTTACTGCTTGCTGTAGGTACCACCCTGAGTTCAGATAGCCGATACTGAACTGTTTCTGAGACTTTCCAGAAGCAAACACAGGTGGAAGACCTGGAAAGTCTCAGAAACAAATAAGATTATACAGATCCTTCTATCCAAATATTATCCAAATCTTTCCCAGTGCCTGTTGTTGAAGAGTTGGGTGGGCCAGTCAGATTTCTGAGGGCCTTAGGCTGATGGCACACAGAGTGAGTTAGTCGCCAGCGATAGATCTCTGCTACCAGGGATGACTAACCACCGAAATTCCGACTTCTATTGTTGTCAGTGGAAAGGCATGCCAGAGTCGTTAGTCTTGCACGGGGTGGGGTTATGCAATAGTTCAGATCCCAGTGGCAGAGATTAAGGCCATAGGCAGAAAAGGAATGTTCTATACATTAATTTAATTATTCACCTTAATTTGCTGTCTCTTCAAAAACCTTGTTTTACAAAAGTTATCTTCCAAGAGGATGGAATAAGCCTGCAAATATATAAAATCAAAGGTGTTTTTTTTTCCAGCAGTAAAAAATAATGCAGAATCATCCCCAAAAGTTCAATATTTATTTTATACACTTGCATTTCTGCACTGGACTGGACTAGGCACAGCAGCAGTTTTTTTTGGTTTGTTTCTTGGAAAAAGCTATGGTTACCTTGACATTAGTCAGGCTAAAGGTCTCATAATAATACTTTGTAATACAAATGTAATTGACTGGCACACAATTTCTATTACAGCATCTTGAGGAAAAAACACAAATTCACACGACAAAATATAAATAAAAATATAAATACTTCAAATGTGGGCAGGAATTGACATTATCGTTACTCTGGGCTTACAAAATAAATTCTAAATGTATATGTATGTATGTGTGGGAGGAATACAAATTTAATGGCAAAGTATTAAAGTGCTGCTTTGGTACGGTTACATAATGGATGAGAACATGTACATTGAAATTAGAACATGTCTACAATTCTGTCAAAGAAGGCAGAGAAAAGATTACTTAAAATAATATATTGCATTATTTTTCCAAGCAGAATGTGATTTGAGGTCTTGCTTTTATTCTGATGATAATGCGCCAGACGTTCTCTTTCCCTATGTGACCCAGCGGTACTCTGACAGGTACCAGAGGCACAGCTTGGCTCTTCTATGAGCTCAGGATCACTAACGAAAAATGAAAGGAAGATAAATTATCTTACACTTACAGAGAAGGTAAAACTAGTTCAGTTATGCAACCGAGCCACAAAGCCAAACTGAGGGGAGGGCTCACTAAAAAGTGAAGTGATAGCCAGTGCTTGCAGTAGGTGGTCAAGTGTGGGAAAAAAAGGAAACCGACAAAATATCTTCAGTATTAAAGGAGAAGGAAAGGTGGAATCACTGGGGGATGCCGAATGTTAGTGTAAGTGATTGTATTTACCTGGGGCCTGTTAGCAAAAAACTGCACCGGCCCAGGGTACATGCAGGCTGCGCATGTGCAGTAGAGTGAAATGAGCAAAAAAGTCGGCTTTTTACTGTGCATGTGTGGGCCCAGTAATTGCAGCGAAAGATAAAACCAGGAAGAGGATCGCTTGCCTGCATGTACCAGATAAGTGATTCTTAATGACTGGGGGTGCCTAACATTTTGGCACCCTTAAGTGATTCCACCTTTCTTTCTGCTTCAAGGTAAGATAATGGTATAAACAATAAGCAAAATAAACATTAAGTAACATAAAATTCAGATAAAAAACAAGCTCCAGCAGTTATGTGCCCCGAAGGGTGCAAAGGGCGTCGAGCTACCAGTACAACTAATATTTCCCCTCTAGAGTTTTCTGTTGAGGGAGCTTAGAGTACTGTAATTTCACCACAATCCCATGTTTTGCAGGCAGGTTAGGTGGTTCCCACAGTGATATCAATGGCTTAGACAGAGCTATGTTGGATTTGTAGGAGGAAGGATGTGGGTTCAGAATCTGGGGTGATGTAAACCCAAGTAAGAGACTGAAAGTGACCATATAAAATAAGATTTGATTGTTTTGTCTGAGGGATCCCAACTGCCCATGTATGGCCACCTTAAGCTGCAGGAGGGGACCCTCAAAGTGAGGTGATAGCCAATGGGAGGGTTAGATTGTCAAGTGTAGGTAATTTAGCAGCAATATTGAGAATGCTAAGGAGCCAGTCAAATGAAAGCCCCAACAAAGAGTGCAAATGTGGTTAGTGCCCTTATGCTTTAAACAGATTATTTCCAGATTGCAGCACCCATGAAAGAGTCTTACACAATGTTTATCAAAATGCATTTATGGAATAGAGTATTGTCTGCATATACTTCATTTATAGTGTTGGGTTTATTTATATAATTTAACAAACATACATATGTCTCTTGGCACATGTTATTAGGCTTTACTAACTTCACATTCTCATTCCCAAACTGTGGCCTAGCAGGGCCAAGCATGATGGCCAGTTAGCATGACACTGGGGCTAGAATGCCTTTTTGCGGTTTTAGATACTCCCGGAAGCACAGCTTGAAGGTTCATTTGGGTGAGATTTAGGGTGAACATTTATTTTCTTAACTAGATATTCTTGAAACTTTGGCCTTATCATAGATCTATGAAAACATTATTGGGAAAGAGTTTATGGAACATAATTCCTGCTTTATAATTCCTCCGTTATACAAATTTGTTCTCCTTTTCCCTTGAAATTAGTCATATATTTTGCTTATTATCTAAGACTAATGTGATTACTGAAAGCAAAATATCTCTCTAGTTGTGTTGAATAAATATTTATTGCTCAATATTAATGTGAATAGTCTTGTATTTATAAGGAATCAGCTCTGCGAAAGGCAACTCGTTTGTGTAGTCAAATGGTCCAAGTCCCTTCCTGGTAAGCAAACGGTTTCACCTCACCAATGTATAATGCATTACCTCCTCCTTGTACATTTCATACTGTAATACCTTTCTACACAGATGTGTATGTTTCTGCTCTAATGTTGGCAGGGTAAGTAACTGATCTCTGTGTAGGAAAGGTCCAGACTTCTAATAGATTTTGTTTTTGCTTCCAGAGTTTAGAAATTTACACATCGATGACCAGATTACCCTTTTGCAATATTCCTGGATGAGCCTGATGGTGTTTGCCATGGGATGGAGGTCATTTCAACATGTTAGTGGCCAAATGCTGTATTTTGCACCAGATTTAATATTAAGTGAGTAAGTACACTGCATGTACATTTTCCTATTGTCCTAGTAGCTCATGGACTCTGTGAGTTTGTGGTCTACAATCACATTACACACATATACCTACAGTAATACTTATCTCCAGAGTCAGTGTATACAAACATTGCTTCCAGCGAATTGAAACCCCCGGCGGTAGTGCGCTAATGTGTCCCTGCATAACATTTATCCACAGATCCTGCGGAACAGGTATATGCAGGGCCGCCATCAGGGGAGCACAGGGGGGGACAGTTGTCCCGGGCCCGGACAATAATTGTCTTTAAAGGGCGCCCGGCCCTGATACAGTTTGTTTTTTAGCTCGGGCCCCCTTAAAAGAACTACGGGCCCTGTCATTGGTGGCCAGTGCACAGGGTGTAACCATATAAAATGTGCAGATGCAGCGGGGAGCCGGGCACAGATCCAGAGGACACAGCCGGAGGAAGTCGCTGGTGGGGGAGCTGGAGGAAGCCGCAGGGGAGGAAGTCGGAGGAAGTCGCTGGGGGGGGGAGCTGGAGGAAGCCGCAGGGGAGGAAGTCGGAGGAAGTCGCTGGGGGGGGGGGCTGGAGGAAGCCACAGGGGAGCCGGAGAAAGTCGCTGGGGGGGGAGCTGGAGGAAGCCGCTGGGGAGCCTGAGGAAGTCAGGGGGGGCTGGAGGAAGCTGCAGGGGAGCCGGAGGAAGTTGCTGGGGGGGGCTGGAGCCGGAGGATACTGGGGGGAGCCACAGGAGGACGCTATGGGGGAGCTGTGCAGATGCAGGGGGGAGCCGGGGCACATATCAAGGGGGAGAGCTGGAGGATGCTGGTGGGAGCAGGGGAGAGCCGGAGGATGCTTGGGGGGGTGGGAGCTGGATGCTTGGGGTGGGAGTTGGAGGATATTAGGAAGGACGCTGGGGGGGAGCTGGAGGATGCTGAGGGGGAGGAGCTGGAGGATGCTGTGGGGGGGAGCTGGAGGACACGGGAGGGGGGTAACTGGAGGATACTGGGGGGATGCTGGCTACCAATGTTTTAGGGGGCCCTGGCTAACAATGTCTGTGTGTCCTTTGTACTGATGGGAGGGGCCATTGGGAGCCAGGGCGTGGAAGCCCATGATTTCTGATGGCGGCTCTGAGGAAACCCTGTTCTTGGTTACAAACATCCAGCTTATTGTTCAGGCAGTAACAATGCTTTTTCTTTCCTAAATACTTGATAACATAAGTCAGTTTCCTATGGATTTGTTTGTCGCCTTTTATAAAATGTAATTAGAAATAGCATATTCCTCCAGACACAGAAAACGCGCTGTGGATCTATTAAATTCTCTTTCCAGCACAAGTACAGTATGTGGTGCATTCAGAAGACAGTAGAAAATGCATTACTTCTTTTAATTGGTCTTTTAATTGGTAACATCTGTGCATACAATATTAATGAAACAGCAACAAAAATATGCAGTGCAGAGAAAGGAGATTCAAGGAACGTTGACATTTATTTAATAGAGTTTAAAAATGCTTCAGAACACTACAAGTACCTTTTTGAATAGGATAAAGTTCAATACATGTAATATTGGTATATTTTATATATATTAATATCTTGTTCAAAGGGATGTTTTCCAGTATTTGGTACATTCTGGTGGTTTGGTTTACCTTGTTGGTGAACCTACACCCTTATTGGTACACACAGGTAAATTGCCATTTGTGCCATCATTTAGTGGTCATTATTATAGTTAAAACCAAAGCCTGAACATAAAGCAAAGACACTTTGTACATATATATATATATATATATATGCCCTAAAGAGTTGTTAGGAATACAGTAGAACCCTAATTTTACATTTCCCAGGGGTGTCAAAAAGTACAGGATTTATAAGATACAGATTCTGAAACAAGAACTAGAGCCACAACAGAACCAGGAGGCTTTTTGCATAGATCTGAATAATACAGCACTGGAGGTGGCAGGCTGATATAGCCCTCTGAATAGATAGCTGGACTGACATGGCCTCCTGTGGCTCCACCCAGAGAAGCAGTGGCCAGTATACACCAGGTCCATGTATCTAAATCAATGAGTTCCTGACATGAATGCAATGTCGACAGAACATGAACTTTGGTATCTCTGTCAGACACTGGTACTGTTACTAATGTACCATTATAGGTTCTATCCCTGGGTTCAATTGCACCACAACCTGAATACAGGTCATGTCTTGATCTGCATGAACTTTCGTTTCAAACAAGTGATAAAGCCCCTTTTTAAATACCATAATACCTCTCATATACATTCTTTTGGTTCTTTTGCTCTAAATAGCCTCTAATATATGTGACTTTGATGCATTTATCCTACACAATGATAAAGGTTAGGAACTAGAAAAATAATGGTCCACCAAGGTGCCATTCTGTCATTCTATGTAGAGTAGGTCTACCTTGTCCACTGGATAAAAAATATCTGCATGGCTACATACTGTATATATATATCCTGATCTGTCTTTCTCACATAACCATTATCTTTTCCCAAAGCCCTTCTGTTAGCCATATTCTTTTGTTATCAGCCCTTGAAGCATGGTTGGATTTATTCCAGAACTGGAGGCACTTATAACTGAAGACAGCAGACAATGGAAAAACACAGGTTAAAGAGGGAGAAAACATAAAGCTGTGTCAAGCGTAATAGGATATTTTAAGGTATGAGTGCTTTTTAGTTGTTCTTGGCTCATTTCACAATGGTCTAAACCTTAACTCAGTAAGTGAAGTGAGAGCCTAACATGACAGGGTAAGTAGGGTGAAGAATTGCAAGACAGGTAGACTTTAATAGATCAGAACAGAAGGTCCGTAGGGCCAGATAATGGAATAACCATACCAACCAAGTATGGCTAGCTAAATAAATCAGATCACTTGGTCTGAAAGAGAAATATGGCAGAGAGTGTGGCTGCAAACAGGGTAGTAGAACAGTGCTTAGTCTGGCCCAGCAGTAATCCCTCTTCCAAGAAGACAGTAAGAAGCAGAATTTATGGCAGAGAAATTCAATGTCAAATTAAATACATTCCTAACTAAATTAGAGAACTATTAAACTAGGCATAATGAGAAGGCCCTTTCTAGCATTTGCACAAAAAGTATATAAATAAAAGGATTAATGATGCCGGTGCTGAAGCAAAATTATTTAGTGTCAGGATACCGGTAATATCAGTCAAATAAAGTATTTTTCTTATGGCGGGCTCTAGCCGCTTTATGACTACAGATTGCCTCAGAAATAATCATTTATTTTGATGATGATTAATGTGGCACACTTTAATATGATTTTGGCAGCAACATATTTTCTACTGTGTTGAGTTGTACATGTAATTAAAGCACTTTCTAAAAAAATTGCCACAGCCAAAACTACTCACATACTGTTCAGTCTCCAGAAGGGATCTACTAGGCCAAAAAGGCTGAATCCTGGCCAAATCCTGGCCAAATACCGAAACGAATCCTGGATTCGGTGCATCCCTAGTAAGATTATATGTTATCTGCCATTAAAATGTGCACCCAGTAGCCCAGTTTTAACCTAAATGGCTGCCCTCATAGGTACACAACTGTCTGATGGCTGTTATCTCTATTGAGATGTTATTGGGCCTCTGGTAAAGGATGGTGCTGTAGGGATAATGCCTAATGGTAAGGGGCCAAGTTGGCAACTGCTCCAGTAACCCATAGCAAACAATCATAAGGTAACATTTCCTTGGTCAGCTGATTCAAAACAAACATCTGATTGGTTGTTATGGATTATCAGACCGTACACTTTTATCTAGTGATGGGCAAAATGTTTCGGCAGGCATGGATTTGCGGCGAATTTCTGCGTTTCGCCATTGGCGGATTGTTTTGCGAGACGGATTATAGGCAGTTGGGGGATGTTCTTTTTTCCCATAAAAACAATCAACGCACCAGAGGTCACCCCTTTAGATTAGAGGAAAGGAGTTTCCATTTGAAGCAGCGTAGGTGGTTTTTCACGGTGAGGGCAGTGAGGTTATGGAATGCCCTTCCTAGTGATGTGGTAATGGCAGATTCTGTTAATGCCTTTAAGAGGGGCCTGGATGAGTTCTTGATCAATCAGAATATCCAAGGCTATTGTGATACTAATATCTACAGTTAGTACTAGTGGTTGTATTTATAGTTTATGTATGTGAGTGTATAGATTGGTAGGTGTGGGTTAGGTGTGCTGGGTTTACTTGGATGGGTTGAACTTGATGGACACAGGTCTTTTTTCAACCCTATGTAACTATGTAACTATGTAACGGATGAATAAATTTGCCGCAGAAAAATTTGCAGCGCATCCAAAAATTGTTGCCTGCGTGAAAAGAATAGTCTCGGGTCAAAAAAGAATAGTCGCGGGCGACAAAAGAATAGCCGCGGGCAACAAAAGAATAGTTGCGGGCGACAAAATAATAGCCGCGGGCGACAAAAGAATAGCCGCGGGCGACAAAAGAATAGCCGCGGGCGACAAAAGAATAGCCGTGGACGACAAAAGAATAGTTGCGGGCGACAAAAAAATAGCTGCACAACAAAAGAATAGCTGCGGGTGACAAAAGAACGCAATTTTTTTGACGCGCGGCATTTTCGCCATTTCGCTAATTTTTCGCTCATCACTACTTTTAACCACATTACCCTCTCCACAGTGATTCAGTTAATCAGATCCTCTGTCAATGGAATGATCATGGCTACCTGACTATGCCAATTTGTGGCCAGATTTCACAATATCCAACTAAAAA
This sequence comes from Xenopus tropicalis, assembly GCF_000004195.4. Lineage (NCBI taxonomy): Eukaryota > Metazoa > Chordata > Amphibia > Anura > Pipidae > Xenopus > Xenopus tropicalis. Next base: position 152,726,860 of record NC_030678.2, on the reverse strand, counting down.
GTAATTTAATGTGTTTAAACATCCTGAAAAAAAACTATAATAAATGCCTGTGCCTCTGCAAGAGAACTTCCATGCATGACTATGGCGCTGACTCCGATTGCTTGCCTAGGTCTAATCAGATTTCAGGACACAACTGTCACATAGTGTGATACACATTTGTTTCATCGAGTTAGCAGACTGGTATTTGCACACGTACCTATGGGTAATTGTCATTTTCAGAGTTGCCAATCCACTTGCTAATCTAACTGGGCTTCTCTGGGGACATCACAGAAACACACTCCTCGGGTAAGTCCTCAGTACAGGTTTGAAGACCAAATAACCTGTTAATGAATGCAGAATATAATGACAAATTTGACGTGTCGTGCATGTGTAGCAAATACGGGGCAAATTATTCCCAGTCCGTTAACAACACTTTATATTTCTGTATTAGAGCTAACACTCTGACACCGTACCAGATGCCTACTGACCCCTCATCACTGTGCCACAGACATCATGTTGCTGCTAATTAATATTCTTTAGATGTATTATTTTTGCCTTTCCTACATGTCATGTGTAAATTACCTTTCTTAAATCTTCTTCACCTCTCTCTATGCATGTCAGGGCTAAGACAGGTGAGAACATACTCTGGAAGTACTGGTTTACTTTTCTAATTGAAGGGAGTTAATAGGACAGGTATGGGACCTGTCATCCAGAATGACTGGGACCTGGGGATTTTGGGGGGGGGCTTTTGGTAAATTGGGTCTCCATAACTTAAGTGTACTGAAAAATCATTTAAACATTAAATAAACCCAATTATCTTTCATAATAACCAACTCTGACACAAAGCTGCATGTAGAGAGACAGATTGCTGACAGGGGGATAGTGAGGAGTAACTTGATTATTTCAGAAACAGGCCAGAATTTTTAACTGAACATATTAACAAATATTTTTAATTTCTTCCAGAAATGAAGATTATCTTACATTTTCAATTCCTCTTTAAAAGAGAACTAAAGACTAACGAAAGAGAAATGTTGTACATTATAAAGGGCTTCTGTACCAGCCCAAGGCAACCCCAGCACTATATCAGAGAAAATCTGTGCCCCCAACGATGCGATGCCCCAGTAACTCCCCCATCTTCTTTTCTGCTGATTCCCTGCACATGCTCTGTGCTGCTGGCACTTACATGAGCTGAGGACTAGGAGTACTATAGGTAAAAAGGTATAAAATGGGAACCACCCCCAGGTTCAGCATCTTTATGGGAGGGATCAGCCACAAATCAAGCTGGAGGAAGAGAAGAAGACCAGATGGAAAGAAACAGAAGCAGGCTAGAATAGGTAAGAGAGAAGTGGAGCAGACGCCAGGGGTCTGAGAAAGGGTAGTTAGCATGGGCTGCCTATAGCCCCAACGAGGAGGGTAGTGGTAATAGTTTTCCGATGGATCATTCACAAGATAGGGACCCAAGCATATAGGCTAGTGAGAGGGTTTGATGGGCTTCGGCTGGAAATCTGCCAGTAGTAAAAGTCCTGGTCCTAAGCAATTAAACCATCCGAGCAGTTCCCTTAGTACATTGCCTTCCTAAAATCCAGGAACTCCAAGATGTAAATTCATTTCTACAGGCATCACATAAAAACCCTCAAGCTACTAGGTACTATGCAGATATTTAAGGGACCAGATTTCACAGTAGAATTGTGCTCAGTAATGGGATATACCTATCATGTTATGTTTTGTGGTTAAGGATCAGTACAGTAGAGCAGTACTTTATTAACAGCTTCATTCAGCCATTGCAGCTCCAGCAGGAATTTCTACTCTAACACTCCTAGCAATATAGAAAGTGCTATGATTACATGGTACACGTCTATTTCACAGTGACATGTACAGGCCAGATATATAACAGCACAAACTTATTTTTATATTACTTATGGATAATTCAGGGGCTATGTACCTGCTATGGAACACGCCAGTTGCACTTTCTGTTCACCAAATCCCAAATGACTTAATGCCCAGTGCAATTAATCCATGCCCATTTATGGTTCACTGTTTTGGAAATCTAAACAAAATAAGAGCCAAATGATAAGATCACAATTGCTGTTACGCAGTATCAGATAGAGGAGCACATCAACATGCAGATCTGATTCTCAGTCGAACAGAAAAATCAAACCTGCCCAATCAACATATGCCCTATTTTCTGCCAATTTTCAGGCAAGTATGCCTGTTGGAAAGCCCCATACACAGGCCAGTAAACTGCCAGCTAAGGCCAACGGCAACTTTAATTGGCTTGTGTACCTTATGAGCCACACTTTTGCACCCCTTATTGGTTCAGTACTTGTGTTTGTGGTTATAGTAAACAGTCTGCATAGCAGCAAATATGATCTGATCATTTTGCGCTTATTATGTTTATAATCTCATTATAAGGCTTGAACTAGGAGTAGGTAGAAGGGGCACGTGCCTGGAGTGCAACACTGGGGGTGGAGCACTAGGCTACCACTTTGATGCCTACCCCCAGTTTGTGCTCTTGAGTCCCTCAAGTGTCACTCCTGATTTTTGTCCTTTCTGGACCACACTGCTCATTGCTGTTCACTCATGTCTTAACCCCCAGTCATCATCAACATATGTGCACATGTGCGCTGTGCTGGGGGGGGCGGGTGTGGAAGAAGGTGGCCTTTGGGTTGCCTTGGGCACCCAACTGGCCCAGCACTGAATAAACAACCCCTTAGGGCTCTTGCAGCATATGCAATGATTCTGACCAATAAAGTGATATATTTTGTTCTACCTTTCCTGATTTAACCCCAGCTTTAGGCAGCCATTAGCCTGTCTAGTAGACACGGATAAAAAAATCTACATCCATATACATTTATGCAATTATAAGTACCCCATTTATATTTCAAAGGGCACTTGCAGCAATATGACACGTTTACTAACCTAGAATAAGTGTTCTCCCAGCAGAACATGTATCAGCCAAGCTAATGTAATATTAAATCTATGTTAAACCTGCCATGGAAAGATTGTGCTGTATGAGGACTTACAGGTTGACCTTTTTAAAGGCTAATTCTGCCATATACATTTGGGAAGGTAGGACAGATCAGTAAGTGAAGGTTGTGTTAGCGCCTAATTACTGCTGCCGTTTAATCCTTTGCCTGTATAACTGCTATTCCTTGATAAAATAACTCTCACTTGTACAGGAAATATACACACGTCTATGGAGTGGATCTGCTGTGCATTTATTTTTAAATATTCTATATGATATAATGGTGTTGCGTAATTTCGCACTTATTTTTCTTTCCTGACAATGATGGTGAATACGTCACAGTGCTTAAAATGTAATGTTTTGATTACAAGTTGTCACTGAGGGCACTTGTGTATATTGTATATATTGATGTGTGTTGTGAATATTAATAACATGGCTTTTTATATCTCACTCATATTATTGGCTGCTGCTACAGATTTTCTGTAGATTTTGCTTTGTGTTTGCAATTTCACTTACATAGTGGCAACTGGCAACTGAGCTGGAAAAAAGACACATAAGTGCAACATTGCATAAACCTATTTTTGTTAACCGGTGGCAAAAAAAAATATGAAATAATACTTGTGGCAGCTTAGCGAAAAATTCACCACGGCTGAAATGTGGAATTTTGCAGCGAATCCATGCCTAGTAAAAAAATTTGCGTATCACTAGCTACCTGCTGACTGGTTGTTATGGGTTACTGCTCCTGGGCAAATTTAGTGCCTCTTATTACATAAGAAAGGTGAACCGCAACTCTCAGATCTTCCATTAAATGAGAGCTTTATTAAAATTACGTTATAAAACCAGCGCCATACAGCAAGGTCAAAGCCTGACGCATTTCAGGCCCCCTTAATCATAGGCCTTTTATTATATAACCCTCTGTATGTTTTGATAACATATTTATAAAGGACTACCAGGATATGCAGTGCTGTAAAGTATTACAATATAGGAAAGCACACACAGGGAAGACAAACATAATAAAGAATAAATACAGATATATGAAAAAATATGCAGAGTTTAAATGCCATTTTTCTAACTTGTAGGTGGCAGTTCAAATCTAATTGCTGATTGGTTGCTATGGGCAACATCACCGGTGATGTTTGTCTCCAGTAATAATAAATATTCCCCAAGGCAACCTGTAGTCAGTCTTTATTCTTTTTACACTGCTGACATCATGATTTTCATAAATCACCAGGCAAATAATGGATGGAAGCATGCTCCATGCCAAAGGCTGGGGGGGGGGAAGGGATATTTTGCATTTGTGAAATACATTCACTGGGAGAAAAAATACACATGTCAGTTGTCAGGGTTAATATGCAATACTGAAGGATTGTGGGTGTAATAATATTTAGTGCATACATTGCATGGAAGTTCCAAGCTAAACAGATAAGGCTCCTACTAGTAAAGGCAGTTAACAATTCTATATACATTGCTATATTTGTTTATTTGCCACTTCCACCTGTGCTATAAGAAAGACAGATACATTGATCAGCTGTAATTTCACATTATTCCAGATATCCCTTTTTTATCAGTATTATCTTAGAGTAGTGATCAATGTCTGTTGCTAGATTGTAATCTGTTTTGGGCAGGGTCCTCGTCACCTCTTCTATCAGTTATTGGTTGCTTTGTATTAAATTCTGTATGTCCAATGTATAAACTCATGTATTGTACAGTGATACGGAATACGCTGGCACTTTATAAATACATTAATAATAATCATAAATAGTTTAAATATATGTACACTGGATAAACTCTGGGTAAACCCCTACTCAGATATGCTGGTATCATATACTCTATATTCATTGGTGAACCTTCATACTGAGCAAAGACATTATACAGGATAAGGCTTGGCTGTGCTGGTGATCTGTTCCACATTGTGGATTGTAATAAATGTCACGATGTCTGTTTGTAGTAAGGCTACCAGTAAATGCTGCCTGCTGATTGGTTGCTGTAGATTACTTGACTTGTATGAAACATTGCACTTTCATTACATATCCGGCTTATTTTTTAGGCGAAGTTAAGACTAAACACAATAAATTACAGCTCATTTAGCAACGAGTGTAACAGGAGACTTTTATCATATAGGGATAATTCCTATTGGTTGCCTGATCTGTTGAGCATGTGTACTCAGCAGGCAAGTATTAAGCCAGAACAAACTACTTAACCTGAGCTTTATAGATGATTTTTAGGTATCCTTGGGAATGTAGCTGACTTTCTACAAAAGGCAACCAATGGAACCTGTAGCAACCTATTAGATAGCATCCACTGATTTGGTTTTAAAAGTAAACATCTCATTGGTTGCTATGGGTAAGACCTTGTGCCTGTTATTACATTTCCCCCTCACTTTGTATAATAGATAGTAAAAGTGGAAAACACATTTCAAATGACATGTTTTATGCCATCACTTAAACACATTTACAGAAAATTATAGAGCAGTCTCCGTGTGATTGAAAAACCTACTTAGCCCATGTCGTGTCCATAAACCTGATGAAGAGTATCTACATAAAGTTTCATTAAGCTAATTGCACATGCAAAAATGATGGAAGTTTCGATAACATCTCCAAATTAGGCACGCTAATGCTCTGCAGCGGATATGTCTCATACTAGTTTGCAACATTTTGTTGTATTGGTGTCATTGTTTTAAACAAAAGTCCTGTCATGCTGACAGAACAGTGTTTCTACATATAAGAACCTGCCCCAGAACAGGAGCTTCCATTGGCTCAAGGTAAGAGGAGAGATTAGAGCTGTCTCACTAGTGATGAATGGCGAGGGCACAACATGATGAGATATTTGCTTTATGTGGCTGAGGACTGTATCCACCTTGGCTGATGGGATCAATATCTGAACCCCACATAATTACTGTTTACAAGTACATTAGAAGACATTATCCTCCTATGGCACAAACTTATGCACCAGTCTCTCCTGCAATAATAACTTCACTCAGTAGTAGATCTCCCCTGTTCAGGGACTTCTCCCTCCAGGTTGTGAGCATTCATGGTGGAAGACATGCTGCAGTGGAAAGCTCGGCCATAATGGTTCTGAATAAATGGGATTAACATGGCCCTGGAGGCAGAAAAAAGACTAATCCCCATATTTAATAAAAGGCACTATGTTTGCCCAGGAGCAGAAACCCATAGCAACCAATAAGATGTTTGCATTTAAACAGGTGACCAGTAAATGCTAGCTGCTGATTGGTTGCTATAGGTTACTGCTCCTGGGCCCAACATAGTGCATAACACAAGGGTCCCCAACCTTTCTTACTTGTGAGCCACAGTTAAATGTAAAAAGATTTGGAGAGCAACACAAGCATCATGGGGTGCCAAATTAGGGCTATGATTGGCTATTAGGCAGCCTCTATGCAGAATTTAAGCCTACAGGAGGCTTTGTTTGATTGCACATCTTGTTTTCATTCAACCAAAACTTGCAACCAAGCCAGAAATTAAAAAATGATCACATGCTTTGGGGACACTGGGAGCAACATCCAAGAAGCTGGTGAGCAACATATTTGTTAGTTATTAAATGTTGATAGTCCCCACAGCGCTAATACCTTTTCTGGGGTACACTGTTGAGTAACTGTTTTGCATTCATCAGTATCGGTGGTAGTTGGACCCAGGCCCCTCTCCACATTTGTGAAATGATTTTGTCAGATCTTAAAGGAACAGTAACACCAAAAAATGAAAGAGCTTTAAAGTAATAAAAATATAATGCGCTGTTGCCCTGCACTGGTAAAACTGGTGTGTTTGCTACAGTAACTCTACTATAATTTATATAATAAGCTGCTGTGTAGCCATGGGGGCAGCCATTCAAGCTGGAAAAAAGGAGAAAAGGCACAGGTTACATAGCAGATAACAGATAAGTTCTGTAGAATACAATAGGGTTTTATCTGTTATCTGCTATGTGCCTGTGCCTTTTCTCCTTTGAATGGCTGCCTCCATGGCTATATAGCAACTTATCTATATAAATTATAGTAGACTTTCTGAAGTAAACACACAACTTTTACCAGTGCAGGGCAGCAGCACATTATATTTTAGTTACTTTTATACACTTTCATTTTTTGGTGTTACTGTTCCTTTAAATACAAAGATCTGTGGGATGGCCACAAACCTGCTAACTGGTCCCCACAATAAAAGCCAATGAAAAGGATAAGGATAAGCAGGTTTACTTCTTGCCAGTGAGATTGGTGGGATTTGGGTAGACGTGCCCTGATAACAGGCTAGAACTCTTTCTTTATTTCACTAAACTGGTGCTGCATGTTGTTATGGTCTGTCATTGGGGGGTGTTCGTTTAGCTAAGATTTGGCCAGCGTACACTGCACCGGGTAAAGCAAGCTGTTTTAAATTTTTGGGGATCTTTTTAAGTGTTTGATTTCCAAAGACACATAAACTCACAAAAATATGTATTTGTTGCAAATAGAAATTAAGACTAATACAATGTGAGGCTGAACCGTGGCTTCACACAAAATCATCAAGCAACAAATATTTGCTAAATTGGTTCCTTTCTCATTATTTCCAGAAAATTTAACATATTACACAGTTCAGCACACACATTTCCAATTAAGCTGCTTGCAATGCACATAACCGCTCCTAGGAGGAATGATTTCTAAATTCCCAAATATACGTTAGTTTTACAAATACAAGTGAATTGCAAGAACTTAGTATTGTCTCATATATAACAGTTTTTTATGTGTAGATAAAATGGGTAAAAGAAAAGAAACTTGCAAACCATTTTGCTATGTATTTTCTTAATTTTCCTGAATTTGAAATATATTAGCAGTTTTATACTGCTTCTATCCAGGTGTCTGTGACCTTACATGGGCCAATGCACTTACTATTGGGGACAGAGCAGCAATTCATCTGACACAATCCCTGGAAATGTGCTCATTGGGTGCAGCAGTAGAGAGCTCAGCTTTGGGCTCAAAAGATAGACTCTTTATGAAAATTGTGTTAATGTATGTCAGGAAGAATATCCAATAAGAGTATTGGATAAAACTTGCAGAGAAAACACCAAGACACAACAAAGGTAAAAGGGCAAGACAAAATACACTTCAGTGCAGAAGTAACTGAGGGGGATCTAAAGGATAGTGTTGATGTGAGTACATATCCAATTTGTTTATTTTTACCTTTTTAAAATATTAGTAATTTTCTATCTTGCTTCTAGCAGGGTTGCTCTGAGCTGCTGCTAAGGGTTTCATAAGGTGTTCAACATCCCACGTGGGGTGGCAATAATGCAACCAGGACTTGTGGGTGAGAGCAAGGGACAGGGACCAGGCAAGGTATTGGAAGGAAAACTCTGCTGTGCTTCTATGTGGCCTGCAGAAATAAGGGGTCAATTTACAACCCCTGAGGCACAAGTGGAAGAGCACTAAGTGTGCTCATTAAAAGGGGTGGTTCACCTTTAAGTTAACTTTTAGTATATTATAGAATGGTCTATTTCTAGCAACTTTTCAACTGGTCTTCATTTGCAGTTTTATTTTACTATTTGCCTTCTTCTTCAGACTCCTTCTAGCTTTCAAATGGAGTTTGCTGACCCAGCAGCCAAAAAACTATTGCTCTGTGGGGGGCTACAATTGTATTGCTATTTTTACTTTTTACTACTTATCTTTCTATTTTTATTACTTTCTTTTTATTACTTATCTTTCTACTATCTATCCATCTATCATCTATCTATCCATCTATCATTTATCTATCTATCTATCATCTATCTATCCATCTATCTATCTATCTATCTATCTATCTATCTATCTATCTATCTATCATCATCAATCAATCTATCTATCTATCTATCTATCTATCTATCTATCTATCTATCTATCTATCTATCTATCATCTATCTATCATCTATAGGGACCCATAGGTATTAGAGTCCCTATGGCTTTAAATCCCTACTGCCTATTTCCTAGTGCTGTTGCTGGGCAAAGCACCATGTATCTAGTTCATACTTTTTATTACTTATCTTTCTACTATCTCTCCATCTATCATCTATCTATCCATCTATCATTTATCTATCTATCTATCATCTATCGATCTATCATCTATCTATCTATCTATCTATCTATCTATCTATCTATCTATCTATCTATCTATCATCATCTATCTATCATCAATCTATCTATCTATCTATCTATCTATCTATCTATCTATCATCATCTATCTATCTATCTATCTATCTATCTATCATCTATAGGGACCCATAGGTATTAGAGTCCCTATGGCTTTAAATCCCTACTGCCTATTTCCTAGTGCTGTTGCTGTGCAAAGCACCATGTATCTAGTTCATACTATATTGTGCCTTATTGGTTTAGTTAGGATGACCACTCCCCTTGCAGACTGATAAAGTGTCTAGCAAGGAGGGGTGGCCTCCTCTTTGGCTGCCTTTTGACTCTCAGGTAACATCTCCATCGAGCCTGGGATCAGAATTGGCCCCAGTAAAGCCATCTACCCTAGAGTAGCCCCTTGGTGCTCTAGTGAAAGTCGGGGACAGGGCCCGGTGAATGAGGTGAAGTTAGTAGAAGGATAGATCCTGTAATAGCACACTCTATATAGTGTGAGATAGTCAGGGCTATCTAGCATGAGCAGCATTCGCTCCAACATAGGAGAAAGTAACGGGGTTTAGCAATACCCAGGCTCTGTTTGCCTTACTGTAGGGACCGCAGTCAGACATAGGTATCAGGCAGTATCTACCCCTGATGTAGGGATCCGGCCCAGTACTAGGTGATCATCCTTAGGATTGCCTATATCTCCGTGTCTACCTCCACTGTGATGTTACTCTGCATTGCATAACTACAACTGTTATTAACTGCTGTACCATCTACTTCAGTATTGTGAGTATTACCCTACCTCAACCATGTCTGTAATAATAAATGTTCAATAGTTCTTAAGCAAAGAACCTTCTGGCGTCCTATTTACTACCTCTACACCATACAGCATCAGGGAGGTGTAGTTCAACATCATCCTCATCTCCAAAATAGCTCCTAAAGGTCATCTCCCATTTAGCGGAGGCCCATCCTGGGAAAGGGGGATCGCATGTAACACATGCCCTGCCTAATACTAGCCTGGATTTACCCTTTACTGGCCAAATAGGTGTTACATATCTATTTATCTATCTATCATCTATCTATCTATCATCTATCTATCATCTATCTTTTTTCTTGCTATGCAAATAATAAAACATGAAGACCAATTGCAAATTGTCTCAGAATAGCACTCTCTACATCAAAACACAGGCCAGCTTATGTGCAAGTGGTAATTATAGGGCCCTAACGCAGGCTGCGCCTCCTTTTGCACCCCAACTTATGCAGACAAATGGCGTGCATGTTAGGGGCAGGTAGGGGTGGGAGAAGGGACACCTATGTGCCCCCCCCCACTGCCTCCCCCCAAACTCTGGGCTTTAGGTCGCAGATCTCTTTGTTCTGAAAAGGAGCGCCTGTGGCATGTTGCACAATGCCCAAAGCAGGTGCAAAAAATGGCTGCATGCTAGAGATGCCCAGTATACAGTTATTCCATTAATATATATTAACTTCAGAACATACCAGGGACCACTGGTGATATTCCTTGTACAGGTATGGGATCCCTTATCAGGAAACCCGTTATTCACAAAGCTCCAAATTACAAGAAGGCCGTCTCCTACAGACTCCAGTTTAGGCAATTAAGTTTAATTTTTAAAACCAATTTTTCTTTTTCTCTGTAATAATAAATCAGTACCCTGTACTTGATCCCAACTAAGATATAATTACCCCTTATTGGGGCAGAACAGCCCTATTGGGTTTATTTAATGGTTAAATGATTCCCTTTTCTCTGTAATAATAAAACAGTACCTGTACTTGATCCCAACTAAGATATAATTACCCCTTATTGGGGCAGAACAGCCCTATTGGGTTTATTTAATGGTTAAATGATTCCCTTTTCTCTGTAATAATAAAACAGTACCTGTACTTGATCCCAACTAAGATGTAATTAATCTATATTGGAGGCAGAACAGCCCTATTAGGTTTATTTAATGGTTAAATGATTTCCTTTTTTCTGTAATAATAAAACAGTACCTGTACTTGATCCCAACTAAGATATAATTACCCCTTATTGGGGGCAGAACAGCCCTATTGGGTTTATTTAATGGTTAAATGATTTCCTTTTCTCTGTAATAATAAAACAGTACCTGTACTTGATCCCAACTAAGATATAATTACCCCTTATTGGGGGCAGAACAGCCCTATTGGGTTTATTTCATGGTTAAATGATTCCCTTTTCTCTGTAATAATAAAACAGTACCTGTACTTGATCCCAACTAAGATATAATTACCCCTTATTGGGGGCAGAACAGCCCTATTGGGTTTATTTAATGGTTAAATGATTCCCTTTTCTCTGTAATAATAAAACAGTACCTGTACTTGATCCCCACTAAGATATAATTACCCCTTATTGGGGGCAGAACAGCCCTATTGGGTTTATTTCATGGTTAAATGATTCCCTTTTCTCTGTAATAATAAAACAGTACCTGTACTTGATCCCAACTAAGATATAATTACCCCTTATTGGGGGCAGAACAGCCCTATTGGGTTTATTTCATGGTTAAATGATTCCCTTTTCTCTGTAATAATAAAACAGTACCTGGTAACTAAGCTGCATGGATCCATATTGGGGGCAAAACAATCCTATTGGGTTTAATTAATATTTTAATGATTTTTGGCAGACTTAAATATCCCGTATCCAGAAAACCCCAAGCATTGTGGATAATAGATCCTATACCTGTACATGTTTTTCCTTTGAGATTAATACAAGACAGTGGGAAGCGTATAGCAGTAGAGGATTATTCCAGTTACCACTGTGCAAGCCTAAAGCAGAGAAGATGATTGCTTTTCAGGGGAGATGATTGCATTTCACGGTCACGTGGTCACTTGTATTTTCTTTACTTAGTGATTTGTTACCTGTTAACGATAATGTTACAGATGCCTGGCTATAGATAGTAAATTAGCTAGAGTGAGTATCCAGGTCTGTTAATATACCAATGATATACAGCTTCCATGATCACAGTAAATTCTCTCCTTTCCATGTTTTAATTGAAATTGATACAAGCACACAGTTGGCTGAGCCGTGAATAAATTGCTGCAAGAATGACATTTCAAGGGTAATCACAGCATTAGCCGAGCAGGAATAAAGGGAATCAAGTGGCAATTTCCTGCGTTATATGGGGACACTTCCTCAACAGAATCTCTTGGCTTCTTAAAGGGGAATTCCACCCAAACACAACGTAAGCTTTTTGAAAAGGAAACATAATTTCAAGCAAGTTTACAATATACATTGATTAAAAACTATGTAGTAATTATATGGTTTGGAACAGTTCCCTAAGCCCCACCCCCTGTTCCCCTGCTGATCTGGTTGGCTACTTTAAGGGCTCTGGCACACGTGGAGATTAGTCGCCCATGGCAAAACTCAGCACACGGGACGATTTCGGGAAAAACTCAGCACACGGGGCGATTTCGGGAAATCGCTGAAAAATCGCGCCGTCGCGTCTGCCATCCCACCGGCGACTTACATGTTCGCCGGTGGGATGGCAGGGGAAGGCAACTCGGGGAGATTAGTCGCCCGCGAACAGGGAGTTTTGCCGCGGGCGACTAATCTCCCCGTGTGCCAGAGCCCTAAGACTCAAATAAAATGTAACAGAAATCGACTGCCTTCAGCCTACATCCTCCCAATCCCACAATTCCCTACCTGATGTCAATAAGTGGCTAAGTCAGAAAAAGCTAGTAGGTTTGTAAATATGCTAAAAGACAACTTTTTATTTCAGGCAGTTCAAGAACCCACTAGGAATGACGCTATTTTGGACCTGGTGATTTCTAATAATAATGAACTTATCTCTAACATTTGTGTGGGTGAGCATTTGGGGAACAGTGATCACAACATGGTCTCCTTTGAGATAATGCTACAGAGACAGCTCTATAAGGGAGTAACTAAAACGCTCAATTTTAGACGTGCAGACTTTGCCAGTATAAGGGCATCTCTGCAATGTGTCAACTGGGAAAGGCTTTTCATGGGGTTAGACACAGAAGGAGAATGGAACATCTTTAAAACATTGCTTTGTAGGTATACACAACAGTATATCCCCCTTGTAAGCAAGGAGAGGCATCGCAAAGCAAAACCTTTATGGCTGAATAAAAGAGTTAGGGTCGAGGTTGGTAAGAAAAAACGTGCTTTTAAAGCATTCAAGTTAGCTGGGACAGCAGAAACTTTCATCAGGTACAAGGAAGCAAATAAAGCATGCAAAAAAGCTATCAGGCAAGCTAAAATAGAAATGGAAAGGGATATTGCTGCTAGGAGTAAAAAGAATCCTAAATTATTTTTTAATTATGTGAATAGTAAAAAAATGAAGCAAGAAGGGGTGGGAACTTTATTATCACGGGGAGGTACGTTGGTTGATGAGAACGGGGAAAAAGCTGAAATTTTGAACTCTTATTTTTCATCTGTCTATACATCTGAGGAGCCAGATAATGAAGGCTTCCCTTGTAATATGCCCAGTTCTAGTAATTTAGCTACTGGCGCATGGGTCACTCGGGAGGAAATTCAAAAGAGACTTGAACATGTAAAGGTAAACAAAGGTCCAGGGCCGGATGGGATTCATCCCAGGGTATTAAATGAGCTGAGCGCTGTGATTGCCAAACCTCTTCACTTAATTTTTCAGGATTCATTGAGGTCTGGCATGGTGCCAAGAGACTGGCGGATTGCTAATGTGGTGCCATTATTTAAAAAGGGATCCCGTTCTCAGCCTGAAAACTATAGGCCTGTTAGTCTGACATCAGTAGTAGGAAAACTTCTGGAAGGGGTAATAAGGGATAGGGTACTTGAATACATTGCAGTTCACAATACTATTAGTTTGTGCCAGCATGGTTTTATGCGTAACAGATCTTGCCAGACTAATTTAGTTGCCTTTTATGAGGAGGTGAGCAGGAACCTTGATGCTGGAATGGCAGTTGATGTCATCTACTTGGACTTTGCTAAAGCGTTTGATACAGTACCTCACAGAAGGTTAATGATCAAATTAATGAATACTGGCCTAGAACATAATATTTGTAATTGGATAGAGAACTGGCTGAAGGATAGAGTACAAAGAGTGGTGGTAAATGGAACATTTTCTAATTGGACCAGTGTGGTTAGTGGAGTACCGCAGGGGTCAGTCCTTGGTCCTTTGCTTTTTAACTTGTTTATTAATGACCTGGAGGTGGGCATAGAGAGTACTGTTTCTATTTTTGCTGATGACACTAAATTGTGCAAAACTATAAGTTCCATGCAGGATGCTGCTGCTTTGCAGAGCGATTTGACAAAATTAGATAACTGGGCAGCAAACTGGAAAATGAGGTTCAATGTTGATAAGTGCAAAGTTATGCACTTTGGTAGAAATAATATAAACGCAAACTATCTACTGAATGGTAGTGTGTTGGGGGTTTCCTTAATGGAGAAGGATCTAGGGGTTTTTGTTGATAACAAGTTGTCTAATTCCAGGCAGTGTCATTCTGTGGCTACTAAAGCAAATAAAGTGCTGTCTTGTATAAAAAAGGGCATTGACTCAAGGGATGAGAACATAATTTTGCCCCTTTATAGGTCCCTGGTAAGGCCTCACCGTGAGTATGCAGTGCAGTTTTGGGCTCCAGTCCTTAAGAAGGATATTAATGAGCTGGAGAGAGTGCAGAGACGTGCAACTAAACTGGTAAAGGGGATGGAAGATTTAAACTATGAGGTTAGACTGTCGAGGTTGGGGTTGTTTTCTCTGGAAAAGAGCCGCTTGCGAGGGGACATGATTACTCTGTACAAGTACATTAGAGGGGATTATAGGCAGATGGGGGATGTTCTTTTTTCCCATAAAAACAATCAGCGCACCAGAGGTCACCCCTTTAGATTAGAGGAACAGAGCTTCCATTTGAAGCAGTGTAGGGGGTTTTTCACGGTGAGGGCAGTGAGGTTATGGAATGCCCTTCCTAGTGATGCTGTAATGGCAGACTCTGTTAATGCCTATAAGAGGGGCCTGGATGAGTTCTTGATCAATCAGAATATCCAAGGCTATTGTGATACTAATATCTACAGTTAGTATTAGTGGTTGTATTTATAGTTTATGTATGTGAGTGTATAGATTGGTAGGTGTGGGTTAGGTGTGCTGGTTCTACTTGGATGGGTTGAACTTGATGGACACTGGTCTTTTTTCAACCCTATGTAACTATGTAATAAGAAAAAGAACATTACAGGGCAATGCATTGTGGGTTATGTAGATCCAGCATGCTGTCTGTAAGCTGTGGAAAAGTTGTTACAATTTGTAACATCAGTGTTTACGTCCCTCCTCCTTCCCCTGCCAGGATTTCAAATGATGCAGAAAGAGAATTTTGCAGCTGGATTTCAGCATAGAAAAATGGATAAATATTCATACTTTTTGAAGGAACAGATTACAGTGTATATTAAGGGTTTCGGTGTTGTGTGGGGCTTTTTAACAAAGTTTTGTTTGGAAGCCAAGTTCCTCTTTAAGAGAGAGAATGCAAGGACAACCATGTGCATAGTTACTATATACTCGCTCCTACATTAAGTCTATCACAGTATTTGTGCATAAAACCAAGGAATCACCAGGACTCAACATACACTGTAGTGTCAACCTGCTGCTATTCACCAGAATTCAGTCTACATATATTGTCAGGACCTGCCTGTACTGGAACTCTGGACTCTATATTAGGCAGGTTCTGCATTACCTCACTGAGCCACTGGAGACCTTGGGCATCCAGCCCTAAACATTCTGTTAACCCCTCTTCGCTTCTGTGTTAATGTTCATCTTCTTCTCCCTTAATTAGCCCAGGTGGTTGCAATCAGACAATTAACGGGCTTTATAAGCCTGTCAAAAGCAACCCCTGGTTGCTTGATCATTAAGCCCTTTTGCGATCCAGTATCCTTACCTGCTTGATTCCTGCTTGATTCCTGCTTGATTCCTGCTTGATTCCTGCTTGATTCCTGCTTGATTCCTGCCTGACTCCTGCCCGTGTACCTGCCTGATTCCGTTCACCTTACTCTGTTCTACAACTCCTGTTCCTGACCTCTGTTGGATCTCCCGGTATTGACCTCGGCCTGATTATTGGACTTTCCCTGTCTTCAGCCTGCCCCTGACCACTGCCTGTTATTCCGGACCCTCCTTGTTTGCTGCCAGTCCAGACCCCCTGCCTGATTTACGGATTTGTTTCATCTTCTGCCTGCCTCTGACCACTGGCCCGTTGTAAGGACATCCATCATCATTCTCATTGCTCACTTAATAAATCATGTTTCAGCAACATAACTTGTTTCCTGCCTGTCAACAAGCGCAGTACCCCCTTTATCCATATTACATGGCATATAAGCTCCTACCTGCCAGCCACCCACCTGTGGCTGCTCCTGACATATATACAGCCAGGGGCCCACCCCCCCCAGGAGCCCCATACACCCCCCAGGAGACCCATACACCCTCCAAAGGACCACCTCTGTGGCCCCCACACCCACCAAGGGGCAAATTTGCCCAGTGTTTGTAAATGAGCCCCAGAGTAGTTAGAAGGACTAGAAATTGGAGGCTATCTGTAGGAATAGGAATTTGTATATTTAAGGGCTTCATTCTGATACCTTTATACCACAAGGAGGCTTGCCCATTAAACAAGACACCAAGCTATCCAGACTTGTCACTGTGGGGAAATAGTGAGACCTAATTACTAAGATTTCTTGGAGCAAGAGATGACTTTGCCTTTAACATTGCCCACTTGGCATTTTTAAAGGTACAGTTTCTCTCAGCAGACAGTGGTAGCCAGATAATTAGGCTCCCAGTGGCTATTCATCTTATGCTATGCTAGTAGGCTAGGTACACCCCTAGTGATCCCATTACTGGCCTGTAACACTAAATACCCATTTATATTGTTTTTTTCCGTTTTTATTCCTTTCCTAGAATTTTAGTTTATACTTTGGACCAAGATGTATCCCTTGCAACAGCATAGGCAGACACACCATATATCTTTGTGCCAGGTTCCCTCTCCTGCTATAATGGAGGAAGGTTCCCATATTTGTCTGACTGCCAGTAAGTAAGTGATTTGATTTACTTGAACTGTAACAGGGCCAGATTTTTTTTTTTAGACAACCTACATTAAATCCTACCCCTAGATGCAATTAATGCTCCAGTGGAAGCTTTGAGGATAATAACATGTATGGTTAATAAACTGACAAATATAAGTAAATTTGAATGAGAATAGGAGCATATATGGGGCAGACTTATCAAAATGTGAGATTAGAATTTACCATAGAAACATTCACCCACTTTCTATTCATTCCTATGGGATTTGTAGAAGCATATTTCTCAATTGGTGAACTTTCATCCACTGATAAATCCACTTCTAAAAATCCCATAGGAATAAAGTGGGTGTATTTTTCTGCCCCTAAAATCACGTTGTACTTATACGGTATTTTAATTACAGGAGTAAAGGGTCAGAGCAGCCAGGAATTGGAAATCATGTTCCCAAGAACGTTAAATTACGCTTTTATATCCACACACTTATCACAAGTAATGAAGAGCTTAAAGCATAGATGTAGGTAATTTAGTTGTCTCACTCCAGTATAATTTAAAGAGACACATATGTAAAGGATGATAAATGAGAGTTTGGGGCTACAGAGCACAGGCAGTTTTGTCCACTTATATTTATATCACAGTTTTCTGTTGTTTCAAGCTTTACTGCATCATGGGAGCTGATATTTACCTTTAATACAGGAAGCTTTTGAAAAATGCATGCTTCGAACAATATTGAAATCCGTACAGGTATCAGACCCCTTATCTGGAAACCCATCCGGAAAGTTCCGAATTACGGAAAGGCTATCTCCCATAGACTCCACTTTAATCAAGTAATTTACATTTAAAAAAATGA
Organism: Xenopus tropicalis; assembly: GCF_000004195.4. Classification (NCBI taxonomy): domain Eukaryota; kingdom Metazoa; phylum Chordata; class Amphibia; order Anura; family Pipidae; genus Xenopus; species Xenopus tropicalis. The sequence continues at coordinate 152,708,987 of NC_030678.2, read as the reverse complement.
TTTCCTTTTTCTCTGTAATAATAAAACAATACCTGTACTTGATCCCAACTAAGATATAATTACCCCTTATTGGGGGCAGAACAGCCCTATTGGGTTTATTTAATGGTTAAATGATTCCCTTTTCTCTGTAATAATAAAACAGTACCTGTACTTGATCCCAACTAAGATATAATTACCCCTTATTGGGGGCAGAACAGTCCTATTGGGTTTATTTAATGGTTAAATGATTCCCTTTTCTCTGTAATAATAAAACAGTACCTGTACTTGATCCCAACTAAGATATAATTACCCCTTATTGGGGGCAGAACAGCCCTATTGGGTTTATTTAATGGTTAAATGATTCCCTTTTCTCTGTAATAATAAAACAGTACCTGTACTTGATCCCAACTAAGATATAATTAATCCTTATTGTAGCCAAATAGTGATGAGCGAATTTTTTTGCCAGGTCTGGATTCGCAGAGAATTACCGCATTTCGCCATTGGCGAATTCTTTCATGAAACTTCAGTGAAGTTCTGCCACAGAAAAATTTGTTGCGCATCAAAAAAAAGTTGTGGTCGCGACAAGAACAGATGTGGGTGCCAAAAAAGACATGCAGATTTTTCGCTGCTTTGTGAATTTTCTTGTCGTTTCGCGAATTTTATGGCAAAGCAAAACGCGACAGGTCATCGCTCGTCACTAGAGCCAAAACAATTATTTTGGGTTTACTGTTTTACTGTTTAAATAATTGTTTTAGTAGACTTAAGGTAGGAGATCCTTATCTGGAAAAACCCCAGGTCCCGAGCATTCTGGATAATGGGTCCCATGCCTGTACTGCATGGCAGGATGTATTTTCATGTAAAACAAAAGCAAAACGCGTGTTTTAAGTTATGGAGAAATAGACATGTGAAATTGATTCCTCAGAATTGTCAAAGAAACACAGATTTCCGAAATGAATTTCAAGCGGGTTCCTCATCTTTAGTCATGTTGTGTAGGGAATGCAGTGACAAATTGAGTTTTATCTGTATAAAGAGTATTATGTGCCATGTCTCTTCCTCCTTCCAGCCTTTCTTCTATGTGAGGAGCATGCTCGGAATCCCAAGTACTTTGCACTCTGCCTTTCCAATTATACTAGACTTGAGCCCCCTGCTATAATAAGTAATAAATATGGGCATCTTTTATGGTGAAACCTCTCCCCCCCCCCCATTGAAATTATAATTTCTAAAGGGATATTACAAAATGAGATTCACTCATTTGCAGGCACTGTTTATTGTGAGATTTTATTGCCAATTATAATTTCAAAATGAATACTTCTAAATAAATTGTAACTACCGTGAGTAATTTGTGTACATTGGATTCTCTTTTCCCTTAGGCCCAGCACTCAGCGAGCATTTTTCCGTGTCTTACACTTTCCACAAATCTTCTGCTTCGGGGACAGACAACAGAGAAATGAATCCGTAAATGTCAAATCTGTTCTGTTTTGAGGATATGCTGTGCGTGTCTGTGCGTGTCTGTGCGTGTCTGTGTGTGTACGTGCCTCTTTCCCACGACTGCTTTCAGAAATAGATTTTATACACTTCATTGATGATTGATATTACCCTACGGTTAAAGTAGGGGTTTCTAAATCAAGGCATGAAACATAATTTCAGTTAATATATTAATGGGAAACACAAATCAGCTAATACTTCCTATGTGAGTGTGTGATACGCACATTTTCTGCAAGTGCAATCATTAAATAATAGAACTGGTCCCTAGGAAATGATAATTAGCATGCACATTATATTGATCATCTTCTCTTCGGAAGGTTTGGCACAAGTAAGAGCTCATATTCATATAGTATGATTGAAAATAAGTGGGCAACCTAATGCTAGACCGATATACTGTATATACTCAAGTATAAGCCGATCCGAATATAAGCCGAGGTACCTAATTTTACCTAAGAAAACTGGAAAAACGTATTGACTCGAGTATAAGCCTAGGGTGGGAAATGCAGCTGCTACTGCTAAGTTTCAATAATCAAAATAAATACCAATAAAATGACATTAATTGAGGCATCAGTGGGGTATATGTTTTGAAATATTTATTGCAAAGAAAAACAGTAAACTAGCTCTGTAAGTGGAGAAGAGGGTCAACAAAAACAACAGACACTGGAGGGTCTGGTTGCGGGTGGCCTAATTTACATACAAAGGACAGAGGGTGCTAGTCTGGAGGGACCCATGGCATCCAACTCGAGTATAAGCCGAGGGTGACTTTTTCAGCACATTTTGGGTGCTGAAAAACTAGGGTTATACTCGAGTATATACAGTTAGTGGTGCTGTACATTCATTTTACACTGACCACTGGAAATTTCTAAACCGTTTAATACTTACAGTGTATTCCATTGCATTTGGTGGGGCCTAATAAAGGGCAGAATTGAATTATGGGAAAGGGAAGCAATGGCTTTATTGCATGTATTTTACATGTGAGTGTGACCATCACTGTTCCTCTAAGGCAGGGGTGTCAAACTCAATCACATAAGGGGGCTGAAATCTAAAACACAGGCTCGGGCCAAATTTTTTATTAATATACTTAGTAAGATACTAAGGGGTACAGATGCTTTGCTGCTGTTTCTGATTACTGATTGGATGCCTTGGGCAACATTACTGGTAATGCTTCGCTCCACTTTTTACACAGCATGATAAATATACCCCATAGTCTTAGTTACTATGTGAGGAAAATGGAAATTGATCAGGCTGGATGGTCAGACACACTCACCAAGGGCCACATAAAACAGCCAGGGGGGCCGGATTTGGGCCCCGGGCCTTGTGTTTGACATATATGTTCTAAGGTAACTGTTAATAATTCATGGGTAAATTACAAGGAGGCACAGGATGCATAGTAGAGCAATCATTGTTCTAAAAACATTAGATAGCACTACTCAGTGGTTGCATTCCAAATCCCACCTGCCCACAAGCAAGCCACATGCTCACATTTTTGCAAATATTCAAATAAAATCATATCTACATTTTTTACTGGAGGTGACTCCTCCTGGCCTTCTTACTTGTGCCAAAACCAAAAGTTAATTGTTGCCCCTGTACAGAAGATTTTTTAGCCTGCCTTTTAACAGTTCAGCTTAGGCTGTGAGAGAGGCGTGTAGACAGCATTACTTATTAAAGTAAAGTAAGTTCTTTGGTGTAATTTACGTGTGCACTTGGCTGCTTGTAGCTCTTACAGAAATAAAGAACTGTGCTGTCTACAACCCCCCCCTCACAGCCTAAGATGAAGGAATTTAGACAGAGAACCATTATAAGGCAGGCTAAACAATCTTCTGTACAGCGCCAACAATTGACTTACGGTTTTGGCACAAGTCAGAAGGCCAGGAGGAGATGTGGAGCATCACATGTTGGATTTTGCAGAGTGAATATTCCTGTATCGCCTTATTTTAAAAGACCGGAAGCAGAGTTTATTTTTTAATAAGCTTTGAAAATAATAATAATCTTTGTGGGGGATATGGCAATAATTGGAGCAGGGTACAATAGATCTTGGATTACTACCTGCTCCCATAAAAGTGTAAGTGATGCCATCATAGGCCAGAAGTTACATCATGTTATATCTAGAAGTGACATCATCCAGGGGTCAGCAAAGTAAGGGTAAGTAAGGCAAAGAAGCTGACTTTGAGACCTGCAACATATCCCCCAGACCCAACAACCTGCATCCATACCTGAAAGCTGCCAAATACTGACATTTTGCAGGTAACCTGCAGGTATCCAACCCACTGCATGACATAACTTCAAGGATTTGTGTAAAGGTGATAAAAGAAACCGAAGGAATTGATGATGTCACCAAGAGAGAGAATGAAAAGAGAGAAGAAAAGAGGCCCTAATACAAATCCTTGGGGCTCCACAACACAGAGATCAACAGGTAGAGAGGCCCTAGTAACAGTTACGCTGAAGGTGCACCTAGAAACCATAACGAAGCATCTGTAGGTATTTTAAGAGGAGAGAATTGTCAACTGCATTAAATTCTTCAAAGAGATCCAGAAGTGCGTGGGACCGTGGCCCTGGTCATCGGCAGCATGGATATTGTTGACAACCTCTGGTAGATACGTTTCAGTAGAGTGACATGTGCAGAAACCTGACTGAAAGAGGTCAAGAAGATGGTTTTTATGCAGTAATTTCATCAAATGGTTAAGTCAATCTGTTCTAGGGGCTTGGAAAGGAAGAGCAGGAGTGAAATTGGCTTATAGTTACCAAGGGAAATTGGATCAGAGGAATGCTTCCTAAGTACTGGCGTGACAAGGGCATGCTTGAAGGTGGATCAGTTAGATATGTATGTAAAGGCAAGAACAACAGTGCCTGACAGATCTTTTAGAAAGTGTGATGGAATGGGACCAAGAGAGCCATCTGTCCAAAATTTGCTTATGAGGAGGCAAACTTCTTTTAATAAGATATGGGAATACACCTGGGAGGAATTGTTCTGAAACAATGTAGTCTTATAATTATCTGAACGTTTGGCTGTTTGGGGAGAACCTCTCAGTAAAGGACAGCCTTATCCTAAGCAAAACTAGCAAACATTTAAAAAATGGTGTTTCAGTTTAAGCTAATACAGGAATCTTGTACCATGGAAGTGCGGCACGAAAACCATAACTCGCCAGCATTGACAGCAGTAAAGTGAACCTGGCACATGTTGGTGTCGTCCCCCAGTCTGTCTCCTGAACTCCCCTCCGGCCAGCAATTCTGCCTTTATAACACACACACCCAGACATGTAAAGGACAAATCTTAGCACTAACTAATGCTACATTTTCCAGAAAGAAACACCAGCACCTTTCCATTGACACCAATGCATTTGGCAAATTTTTCAGCAGTACCATTACTACACAGGAATTTATTAAATAGAATAGGGGAAGATATCTACAGAGAGCCAGATGCACAACTGTCAATGATAACCACAAACACAATGCCCCTAAAGAAGCATTGCTTTATAGGATTTTGCTGATCTGGCATCCTCAGTAGATAGCATGTAATATGTATATAATTGAATAAATATATTGGAAAACAGACAACACTTACCAGCAGTAAAGCAGAATGCTTCTCCATTTATACACATACTGAGGTCCCTGTCTCTGGGACTTTTATGCTCAGACTGGAAGGGTTTGTTTTTGCAAAAGGACCCCGAGGCTGCATCTTTATCTACACCATTTTTAATCCATGCATTCATATTTTTCATCACTAAGGCCATTGTGCTAATGGGCACTGTGTAACATTTATTCGGGAAAAGTATCTGAATGTCTAGGAATGTCTATTGTAAGAATGTGTAGGACAGCCACTCTGCTTAGGGCACACACATTCATTAATTGCACCATGAGTGTATTAAGAAACTCTTGTTTCCCAGTTATACTTTACCTTTAATTTCTCATTGACAGGAATGGCAAAAAAAATAAAAATTTCACCTTTACTGCACGTACAAAGTTATGGAGATGTTTCTTTCCAGGAGCGATTCCAAACAAAAGCAATAGTAAACAAATTAAATCAACTGAATAACTCAAGCAGGAAATGAATATTGTCTCTTTCCCGGGGAACATTGCTAATTAAGGTAAACACCATATGCAGCATAATATAGAATTCCATATGAAAAAAAATCCCTATTATCAACCCCAGCTGTCACATACGAGAAAAAAAATATTTAATTACCTGCAAAACAGCATAAAGAAAACTTTACAAAATGCTCACGAAATAAACTACACTTTGGGTTTTCGTTCCAAACTGTGTTGTTATGTGTTCATTTAAACAGCTCAGCGAGCATTTATTTATAAAGCAGTATGGTATCACCTACTTCTTACACTTTGCACACTGCCCTGCACTTTACCAATGACCCCCTGTACATACAATAAAGTCAATCATATCTGGTACTCTGATTTATAATGACTTTTGGGCATGATTCTTTGGGAACGAGTCTTCTGTACCCAGTGTCACAGCCCACAGGGGGAAGCCTGGAATTATCACCAGCTGGAAACTAGTTCCAGGGTTCCCCTAAGTCAATAGACATATTTACCAAGTACTTTATTGAAGGGCACTGATGCACTTGAAAGTTGTGTCTATTCTTGCAAGACTGCAGTTGGAGCTGAGATTGTAAATTGGTCGTAAAATATAAAAAAAAATACAAAGAATAGTACCTTGTACTAGATGTATTGTAACTCACATTGACGTAAATCCATAAAGGACCTTGTGGCCAAAGACACTTCCATGCTCGGCATAGGTGCAGCCAGGAATCACGTGCAAATACTGGGGATGCACAGGAACCCCGGAGCTACCACTTCCATCTGGTGATAATTGCAGGGTTCTATCTGGGGCTATGCCAATAAGTACAGCACACTTGTGCCCAGGGAATCATACACAAAACTCATTAGAGAGCTAATTTTTTTTGCCAGGATCAAAAGTTAAGAAATCTCTTTAAAAAGTAGTGTATGACTGTTGCCAGGGCACACGTATGCAGGTCATAGTGTCAAAAAGAGGATTGTGCATTTGAGGCCATACTAACCTGCATAGGGGTCATTCTCATAAACTTCTCTCCCACGTGAAATTGCAAAACATCAAATAAATTATACAAGGTTCTTTCTTTTCATTCTTTTTCTGTATATGATACGACTGAATGCACCAGCATCATACTATATAGTGCTTAATGCCCTGAGGGCATGTAGATCTGTAATAAGGGTACCCTCTGTCACATATAATAAGAATAATTATACAATCAATTGTAAGATTCTCAGCATTAGAAGTAGCGATGCCCAAAGCAAAGATGATTATATGTATAATGATGTGAGGGGACGACATTTACAAATGCCTTACAGAGAATGTAATTTGCTGTTCACACTAAACCCTATCATTGTTGTTGGCCCCTAAACTGAACACTGAAAAATGACAGACTATATTTTTTAAATTAAAGTAAAAGCAATAATATGCTTCTAGATTTGAGATAATAAGAATGCAGTTTTAAGTGAACAATGATACTGTAATCTGTTCCTTCAAAAAGTATGAATAAATATCATTTTTACATGCTGAAATCCAGCTGCAAAACAGTTGTTCTTTTTCTGAATCCTGGCAGGGGAGGAGGGACTAAAACATTGATGTTACAAATTGTAACAACTTCTCCACAGTTTACAGACACCATGCAGGAACTACATAACCCACAATGCATTGTGACATCACGTGTGCAGGGAATTGTGGGGTTTGGAGGTTGCGGGTTAAGTGGAGTTGGTTACTGTTAAATCTTTTTTTCTTTATTTGAGTCTCAAAGTAGTCAGCCAGATCAGCAGGGGAACAGGGAGTGGGGCTTTGGGAACTGTTCCAAACCATATTATTACATTACATATCATGAAAAGGCTGCATATTTTTTAATTGATGTATATTGTAAAGTTGCTTAAAATTATGTTTACTTTTCTGTTGTGTTTGGATGGAGTTCCCCTTTAATATGCAGAGAAGCTTGAAGTAAATGATGCTGGGGCCCTAGGTTTAATCCTAGCCAGGTCACTAACTGCAAGGAGTCTGTATTGTCTACTGGTATCTGCATGGGTTTCCAATGGGTACTCTGGTTTCTACCCACACTTCAAAAACATACAGGCAGGTTATTTGGATCCTGATGTGGTGCATCAGCAGATGAGTAAATGCAGAGGAGCTGCAGTGTGTTTTTACCTACAGTTCCAATAGTTCTGGGTACATACAGAACAACAGAATGTTTATGACCAGGCTTGTGGTATCTACCCCTTCGGCACTGGGAAAGCTGGCCCATTTATGGCTGTCTTAAGCATTAAATGTTAAATTAGTGAACCCACACATACATATATATTTTTTTCCTTTTCATTTTGAAGAGATTCTCTTCATTATGAAGAGATACAAAACTTAAATTTTTCCAGTTGGGGGTATGTTGTCTTTGACTTCATTTATATAAACACTTCTGGCTTATTTTGTTTCATCAAAAAGGAGATGCTACAACCAGTTGGTGTAAGATTCTACTTCTAGTCGCTAATGTCCGAATAGAAAGAGCAAAACAATCTTTGCCTCCACATTGAGGAACAGTTTGGAATGGGGCATTTTGCTAAGCTTCTCTCGCTTCTCATATCTATTGACTAATATTCTATTTTGTAGAATGAAGCATTTTATGAGTTTTATTTTATGCTTCCCAGGCTTGGCAGGATTCCATGCAATGCATGCCACTTGCATCTTGTCTAATGCACGGGTTCTTTGGGTGACGCATCTAAATCTGGTTTGAGATACTTCGGGGAAGATAATTTATTCTGAATAAGCAATATCCTGAGAAATGAGCCTAAATATCATATTGTTTTGTTGTAGTGCAGTGTTCAGTATTGTGTATTATAGATTGGCTTCGGTAGACTATACACTTACTTTTGAAAGGACTCAGTTAACCAGGGAATGAGCGGCTTCAGATTTATGTTAGCCTTTATCAGATCCAGCTGTCAGGCAGTCTTTGCAGGAAGCAGCTGCTGTGTTCTCCAACTAAAATTGATTTTTGAATTGCACATTGTGAAATTAGAAATGTTCTTGCAAGTGTGAGCCTCATCTTTTGCAGCGTGTAATTATCTCATTTATACAATCAGAAAACAGACTCTTCATCTACAGTCCAACTGAAAAGGAATGGATACATTTTCTATCAGACCTCTAACATTGATCCTTACAATGCAGCAAATAGTTCCTGTCTGTCCCACAGGTGCTAAACAGGAGAAAGTCCCACTCTTGTAGTTCCACAACCCAATGGTAGTTCTATATGGGAAACCAACTTTTTAATCAGATTTGAAATACAAACTGATGAGAGACTATCAGCAACAGTCTTACTTGAAGGTGGGCCACCCAGAATACTTTGTACTCATTGAAGAGATGGATAAAAAAGATATCATAATGTAATAATCTGTAATAAAAGCCTTAGTTCATGCCACATCTCCTCTATGGCAATACTTTATGGGCATGGGTGCAGGATGGTCCATTGATGCAGATCTCCATAGTGTGTCTGTAAGAAAGGACAAATGTTTTCCTTGTTCTCTGAGCAAAGCCAAGAAGGTTTGGGATAACATTTACTTGAAATATCCTTCCTGTTTATGCTCCTTACACAGCAAATAGGTAACATCTACACAACAATCTTCTACTTTATAATCACTCGACATCAGTATGGATGTTCCCAGAGATTAGTCTTGCTTGCAGAAGTTTACAAGTGGGACAAATTGTATATGCCGATCACAGGACTGCATTAAAGAAATACAGTGGACCCAAACCATTATGAAGGCCTCTGGAATAATCATATTGGTTACCACAGAAGAGAGTGGGACAAAGAGTATCAAGACTAGAAGATGTAAACAAAGGCAGCTGGCAGGCAATGTATCATCTGGAAGCATCATTTCCTGGCCTAAAGATGCAAATCAATCAGGATGCGATAATGAACAGATATAGCTTGTGAGAAATTCCTCTGTAGTGCGCTTCCCCAACAGCCTATTGTATCTATGGAAAGATCTAAGCGTCTAACATTGCTTCAGATATTGAGAGATCCACAGACTGCAGGCAGAATTTCCTACTACACTAAGCTCTGCTAATATCCTACTTTTTCATTGTGTGGGCCTTTTCACGGTGACCCAATACACAACGTGGGCCAGCCACATTCCTTATAAATGGAATTCTAATATGATGGACAATGAAATATGAGATTTTAAAATAAAAGAATAATGACTAATATGCCATAGATCTATAACTGAGAGATAAGGAGTGCCCTGCCCAAAGTTGGTGTAATGGTGACACCGCACACATATACTGCGCTGCGTCATGATGAAGATCACCGCTTGCTGCCAAATTAGAAAATGACCTGTCTTTCATTGCCCAAGCTGGCTATGTTGTTACAGTTCCTGCCTAAGCCTTGTATCTTCTGTCTCCTGCTCATTGACTCCTGCCTGCTTCCTGACTCTGATTGTATGCTGCCTGCCCTGACTCTTTGCTTGTCTTGACTATGATTCCATTTTACCCTTGCACTTTTAGATCAAACTCTCATGTTCAGGTTCTCCCTTATGCTTCTGGGACCCCAAAAGGGCATCGGTGAAGACAGGTCACGGCACGGCTCTCCTACACACTAAAGAATCCCGGGGTTCCTGCTACACAGATCACAACAGTTGGACCACAAAAAGTCTAAAAACCATTGTGTTACCTATCCTTCTAATTTAAGCAAGAAATGACAGACTTTGTAGAGACAACACTTCACCATTCCCAAACTGTTTTGCAGAACAAGCAAACAGACAACATTAGGAAATTATAGTGTATGTAAAGAGGATAATTACATTAAGTGCCACTGCTAATTGCCACTTGTGTGAAGGGCTCTTGCTCTGTTCCATGTGAACTCTCTTACACATCAGAATATTTTTTTCTCCTTAGATATGTTTAGGAAACTCCATGTTCATTATTTTCAATCCGCGTCTCTCTGGTTATTAATTGTCCACTTTTACAAACATCCTCTGCAATAAGTGACTGCAATCTGAGCTCTAGCCCAGTAATATCCTTGAGATTCTGCTGATTGGCAGCCCTATGCATCGCAGTACAGCACTATGTGGGAGTTTGCTTTGGGTATGTGTTTTTATTTCAACTGTAAAACCTTGTAGCAATTCTACAGATTTAGGAGTGCATTGAGGCATTTCTTAAAACAAATGCTTTTAATGGAAATGCAACTTGCATTGCACAATTGATAGAGGTTCTATTACACTACCTGAGCTGGGAGTTGTCCACTGCCACAGAAGAGAGTCAACCCCTTTGTAACTTCTGGTTGTAGCTTTAAAGGAAAACTACACCCCTGAACAATGTAGGTCTCTATAATAATATATTGCATAAACAGCTCATATGTAAAACCCTGCTTCATCTAAACAAACCATTTTCATAAAAATATACATTTTAGTAGTATGTGCCATTGGGTAATCCTAAATAGAAAATTACCATTTTAAGTACTAAGGGCCGCCTCCTGGGATCATAGGATTCACAGTGCACACAAACAAGCCAAGGCACACATACATGCTCGGGCACATCAGCCAATGAATGGACAGAGTTCTGCCTTTTGCTCCCACACTACTTCCTGTTACAGTCAGAGCTGCATTATTTCCTGTCAGCTGATCTCTGAGGGAGCACACAGCCCATCACTAAATGGCGGCTCAAGGGAAAAAATTAAATGAACTATCTGCTAGTTAAATATACATTCTGGAGGTATAGTTTATGATTAAACTTGCTCATACCAAACGTTTCATTAATGGGGAGGCTTATTTATCAAAATCTGAATTGGTGAAATTTTCTGTTTCAATAAATGCTATTACTTACTATACTATATTGTGTGCTTATCTATTAAAAAAAATATATAAAAAAACTAGATCGAATGAAACTGAAAAAAAAATGGCCGCTGCCTGCTTGCTGTGATTGTGTAATTCCAAGACTGAAGGAAAAATAATTTAAATAATTTATATAGCGTAAGTGAAGTTTATTTTACTTGACAAACACAAAAAAAACGAATTTGGAATTATTTCTTAGGGTGACAGGTCCCTTTTAATAAATATTGAACATTTGAGTTTTGGAAACCTTAATCCAAATTTATGAGTTTTAGTGCAAAAAATTCAAATCATGGGAAAAATTCTAATCTGAAGATTGATGAATCAGAAGTGTCACTGAGCAGAGTATATACTGCTTCTACGTTATACAATGTTTTTTTGATGCCATACTTAATACTTACCCAATAATAGCATTATATGTGTTTAAAAATGACTGTAAATATACAACCGGAATGCAGGAAACAGGGTTAGCTTAAGCCCTGCATAAATATATATTTCTTGCATATGAAGTGATAATCCATTGAATTGGAGGATAATCTATAGCACAAAACACTTGGATATTCAAGATAAGGTAACCCATAATGTGTATATTACCTATTTATTACTATAGCCCAGGCGTAATAACCATTAGGGGTATATTTATCATGCTGTGTAAAAAGTGGAGTGAAACATCACTACTCCAATAAGATGCTTTGCTTTGGTTTTCTAACTGTTGAAATCTACTTGCTGATTGGTTGCCCTGGGCAACATCACCAGTAATGCTTCACTGCACTTTTTTTGCAGACATCATATATTTGCTGCCCTTTTTGTGAATCCTAGTTATTTGTGCATATAAAGTGCTGTGCTGGTTTCTTCCATTAAGGATACAGAGTGTTTGTTCTCTTGTTGTGAGTTACGTAACGCTCAACCACTTGACCAGTCAATTATGTTAAGGGTTCTTAACCCAGTTTCAGGCAGCTGATCTGTGTCATTTGTATTTCTTTTTACAAACTTGACTTGCAAATTCTATCATAATACAGGGAACAGGTGAACCAGCCCTCCACCATGTGTTCCAGGGCTCTAGACCAATCTAAGCACATATCAGCCTAAATCTGTCCATACATTATAAGATCCCCTCATTTGTCAAGGGCTTGAGCTGATCTGATTGTTTGGCCCTAGGGTAAACAATCATATCACAACGGGATTTAGACTGTCGGGGCAAGGACTGTAGCAACAAGCCGATGCAGCGGGGAAATCAAAGCTCCTCGATATCGGTCAGGTAGGCCTACTGGAAGGCCCCATACATGGGCACATAGGCTGCAAATCATTCTAAAGGGGCTGAATCAGCAGCTTTAATCTGACCATGTATGGCCTCCTTTATATATATATTATGGCAAGGCTAACTACCATAAATACTGCAAATGTTTGAAAATAGGTGGAACTCACTTCAGTAGACTTGGGGCCCAGGAGCACTATGTTTGAATCACCATAAATACGTATAGCAATGGCTAACTTAAGTAGCAGCTTTGCAACTCCAACATTTTTTGACATGTTTGCACTGTTGGGGGCGGGTTAACATAACTTTGGGGAAATGAAGCCCAACCTAAAAAAATCCATTATGCAGAGAAAGCAAATGAAGGTAATAGAATGTATGTTCCACCTATACAGTTGGTGTGCATGATTAAATAAGGATAATTAAACAATAAATTTGTTTTATTGGTTGAAGTTCAGTATATTCCTATGATATTCTATATGGTGAAGGGGTGCAAATAATTGGTCTCTAATGGAGAATATTTTACCTCCTCCCCATTTTTGTTTAAATAAGTAGAGAAGCATTAACTCATGAGAAAGTCCCCACAGCCAAGCTGATAATACCAGCACTGTTACCTTGTTACTCGCAGTATGTCTGTTCTAACCATAGTAGCCTGACTAGTTTCATGCCATTATTAGCAATTATCCATAGGCAGGCTACAAAAAGCATTTTCATATGATTACAAATCCATATTAAGTAAAATGACAATTATTAGACATTTCTTTGCTGTCTGCCGAGCATGGAGAACCTTGGGCACCAAAGCCCTAAACAGAAATTGGTTAAGTAATTTTTCGGTCCCTCAAAGCATTTACATATTTGAAGAACGATTCAAGGAAATAAATATGTTCATTAACTCTGTAATTATATATAATATTCTTGCCCCAGTTCTCAGTGACACTGACTCTATTAAGTGTAATTATGATCAATTGAGCTTAGGGAAAGTACAGCACAGTCGCCATATTTAGAATGCATGGCGTGGTATTGTTCCGTGCCTGTGTTGGCATTACTGACAATTCTGCAAAGGGAGATAGTGAATGATCCCCTCTCTTTCTTTTTTCCATTTATTATTTGAGCCTGACAGTAGATATTCTGCATGACACCAGTGTATTTATCCCACCTTCTGTACTGAAATACATGCTCCTATTGACACTACCACCACCTCCAAGCTGGTGGTACTTACAGGATTGCCACTACGGGGTACATCAATAGGCACAGCAGAATTGTGCCAGAGGTCATTTTGACAATCCCGACTATGACATTTTTCATATAATACATTTGAGTGTGTTTTGACCCCACCTTGTGGCTACAATTACTCTGTAATTGAGCAGTGCCTGAGCCTGAGCCTGTGCCTGAGCCTGTGCAGTGGAGAGCAAGTGGTAAGCAGGTACCAGGGGTCAAGCAGAGACAAGGTCAGCAGGTTTGAGTTCCAGACAATCAGAATAGGTTCAAAAATGAAGACAGGCTTAGGAGGCTGACCAGCCTGCCCCCCCACTCCCAATCTGCCTAACCCTAGTTCCGGTCCTGGGCTTAGGATCTGGATAGAAAGAAACTGTGGCCTGCTTCAGGCAAGAAGCAACAGGAAAGCAAGCAAGAGATGGGGGAGAAAGGGTGCAGGCATTATTACAAATGCAGACTTATTATGTGGCGCACACAGTGTCATTATACAGGTCAGAGGCCAAGGTGTATGCAAGTCAATGTTAAGAAGTATGAAAATAAGCAATAAGCTGACTTATTCCCACATGTTAGTAACTGAGTTAAATGTGTGGGCATGATTGAACTCAGTAGCTCTGACTGAATGGATATATTTAAAGAGGAGAAAAGAGAAATCCACATCAAATATTTATACATTTTACATGCAGTTTAACAGATGTCATTTCGACGGAAATGACGCAATCCTGAAGCTGAAAATGTTCCCAGCAATTGCAGCCACTACATTAAAGTACATATGCGTCAGATGTATTGCCCCCACACAATGGCAATTATACCAGAATTCCAGGGAGGAAATGACTGCGCTGTGGCTTAAAAAATATGGTGAATGCTTCTGAAAGTGCCCTTTGCACACTGCACGTGTGGGTTGTAAATGAGCCCTTGTATCTTGAATGTTGAAAATACACCTACCACTGACCTCTATAGAAGCTTGCCACGTTTTAGTGGCCAAATTCTTACATTCAAATTGTTTTATTGATAAATCTTGGAAGTTCGAGTTTGGAAAAGTCCAATTCGGAAAAGTTTGCCACGATTTTCTTGAATTATGCACAACATTTCAATATCAATTTTTATTAAATAGACACCTAAAAATATCCCTCTGGAATACAGAAGTCAACATTCCTGAACAACCCTCTGTGAGTTGGAATGGTGTGTGCCTTATAGTGCTGCCATATCTCATTCACCCAACTGGGAAGCTACTGGCAGCAGGGAAAGGAGTATTGATTGTCACGGTTCCCTGCCGCAATCCAACACCCGCGTTCCGTGAGTACAAGTGTTAACATATTCCTTTGTGTTAGTAATGGAGAGGTAATTTCCTTTCCTGTGTGTGTGCAATGTGTGGGCACGGTGGAATTCAGTAGCACTGATTAACCAGATACATTTAAACAAGATTCATTAGAGATTCACATCTAGTATATATACATTTTTTATGCTTAAAAGTTTCATTTTAGCATCAAAAATAAGATATTTCTGAGTTCCCAGGAATATGAAAAACTGTAAAGTTTTCATATAAGTTCAGAAATACAAGTAGTGCATCAAAGTGATTCTGTCATGATTTTTATGGGGTACTTTTTATTTCTAAATTACACTGTTTACATAGCAAATAATTTACTCTAACATTTATAATGTTATTCTTGAACCAACAAATGTATTTTTTTAGCTGTAATATTGGTGAGTAGGCGCCATCTCAGTGCATTGTGCCTGAGTCTGAGCTTTCAGAAGGAGCCAGCGCTACACATTAGAACTGCTTTCCAGTAACCTATTGTTTCTCCTACTCCTACTTTATTTAATGTGTTTTGGGTGCCACTACTTCTGCCTCTCACTGTATAATGTATTAAGGATCTGGAATTATTGTTTGGAGAATTCAATGTACCATTATTTACAAGTGCATACCGTGTGTATATATCTATGTCTCCTTTACTGTACAAGCCAATTAAGGCTAATGGAACACGGGGCAGCTGTTCCACAGGGTAGTTTAGCTGGTAGAGAAAATCATAAAGCCACCCTAAATTATTGTGAGGCAATCTAGGCAGTTTTGCCTCTTTACCCACTTCTAAAGTTCAGGCCAGTACCAGCAGTGCTATTAGCCCATGGAGACGCTATCAGCTCAGGCAGTTGAATCCTTCAACAGAGGTGCCAGGGAGCTGTTAACTAGTTACCTGCACATTGTTCTGCTGATTGGCTACTGGGAAGGAAAGGCAGGTGTGACATCACTACAACTTGCAGAGCTGCTGTAAAGAGAGAATGTCACATGGCTGTGGCCACCTTGTAAAATAAGGTAATGGCTAGCCCCTTTTAAAAAATGGCTTCCAGTGCAGGATTCTGCTGTAGAAGCTCTATTAACTAATGCCTTTTTTTAAAAAACAAAACAAAAAAACAATGTTTTTCCCATGACAGTATTCCTTTAAAGGGAACCTAAACCCAAAAATTTAATTGATATTAACTCCTCAGTCCTCCGCAGTTTTTTTGTTTTCTATTTTAGTGGTTTCTATGATATTAGTTTTAGAATGCCAGTACTGGGTTTATAGCACGTTTTGCAAGTCAGCAACCCTAAAGTAAGCAGATTATATAGATTATACACAGACAGTTAGGGTTGCTGACATTCTGGACCTTCAAAAAAGCTCTTGAGCCAAGCGTGATATTATTAGTCTTTTGAGTTTAGGTCTAATTTAAAATGCACAACATTTACCCAAATCTAGTAAAGCATTGCAACCAATCAGATTTTTGTTTTTAGGTGACTACTAACTGATACCTGCTGACTGGTTGCTATATACCAGTATAACTTGCAATGGCACTAGAGGGGACTTCAGTTTATGGACCCCTAAGATGGAGGAGGCAGCTGAGTGAAGCTCGTTGCGTGGCTCAAAAATATGCAACTTATAGTCAGACACTCACAGTTATCTAGCTGCCAAAGAGCCCCGGATTACTTGGAGAAGGTCACTGCTGCTCAGGAAGGTGGAGGCTATAAAACTTGCTAAGTTCATCAGGCAACTTTACAGAATTGGGCCAGCTTCTTTTAAAGTTGCGTTAGAATTTTGTGATGGAAGCAACGCCATACACACATCACTTTTGTAGTAAGAAATATTATTATATTTAACGTGACTCTGCAAGTGTAATATTGTGCACCATTGGTTAGTGCACTTTATCCTTACCAACTCCCCAACTATAGCAGCTGACATGCCCAAAATGGTGGCTCCATTTATAAAGCTTTCTGAATAATAATAATTTTTTATTTTCAGTGCATGTTTCTCCTAGACTCATATCTACCGTAGCTTTGTTTTTGTATTATAGACAGTGGATTTTGGCTTTTTAGGGCTGATAGAAGCGACTCCAAACACACATCACATTTTATGGTGAGAAATGACTATATTTAAACTCAGCTGCCGGGCAATGTTCTCTATCCACTTTCCTGGATATTACGACTGACGTGTTTATATTGGTGGCTCCAGCTACGTGGTGTTCTGGACATTATTAAACTTTATTCTCAGAGCATGCTTCATCTAGACTTTATTTTACTCTGATTTACCTGCAATTTATACTTTAATACAGACACTGAGAGCTCTCCTAACTTCATGTATACAACTCTCACACTTGTGTTGTAAAGCTATACCTCTCTTGTGCTCAGTCCTACATCCCTGCTATGATGCAGCTTATGTTACTAAGAAAATAAATAGCCAAGACTACGCACAATATCTTTCATTGCTTATTCACTGAGGACAATTACAGGTCTTCTGCATCACTGAGCCATTTTCCTACATAATTTCTGAAACATCAGCTAAGGATAATACTCACTGAAAATTTGGAGGTCACCTTATTAATATTTAATCTCCATATGGAGATACAAAGGAGATATCTAATGTAAAATCTTAAGACAAACATAACAAGGGAAGAATTCTATTTTCCAATCCTGAGATGGAAAATGGACAATGTGCTAATTCACAGAAAGCCTCTTCACAACTTTTATCTAATAGATATGGCTACCCCCTTAATGCTAGTAAAGTTGCTAAACTGGTAAATCCTACCATTGAAGCTACCTCTGACTATTCAATAAACAAAGCTTTTAGTATAATAGAAGAAAATCTAAATACTTAGTACTAAGTACAATTTTTATCTTGAGACAAACAGATAAAAAATCTCAAGGAAACCAACTTTGTTATACAAGATGATACTCTTTTTACATCTACTAGCCTGGATGATTTAGAAAAGAAAACTATAGAGCTTACAAGCCAAAGTTGACGATCTAGAAAACAGATATAGACACAATAACCTTAGGCTTATTGGTATTCCTGATCCCTACAAAAATGATGCTTTGAATATTTTTATTCTGAAATTGCCTAATATAACATTGGAGAGGGTTCACTGTCTGGGCCCCCCACATGATAACATGAACCTTAAACCTAGAGTTGTTATCGGCAAGTTCTTATACTATGCTGAAAAGTCATTATTGTTTCATTTCTACACTGGTGCGGGCCAAGCCAACCCGGCGCCCTAAGCAATCCGGTCGGCCACCTCGCCCCTGCACCTTCCCCCCTTGGGGGGAGTCATTGCCCCCACCGTGTAATAACAACTGGCAGGGGCAATGACAAGGGAGTACAGACTAGGGGTAGGCAGGAGAGGTTCCTACCTGGCGCCCCCCAATCATTGCGCCATAGGCAGGTGCCTCTTCTGCCTACCCCTAGTTTCGGCCATGGTCCTGGAAAAAGAAAATTAAACTTGAAATTGCTGGAAAGAAAATTCTACACAAAAGAAAAGAATTTGGCAGTAGTTGCCAATCTTTATTTAGCAAAAAAAGTTTTTCCTCAACTACCCCTCTACTTTGAAATTTTCTATTACTTCCGGGAACTTTCACATTCAAGGACCCCAATGAGGCTCTAAAGTTTCTATCTCAAATGGATAAACAGAATGACTCTTCTTCAAATCTCAAGTTCACTGAGCCTCTTTTGGGAATTCAACTTTCCTCCTAAGGAAAAAAGATTTAAAGGCAAAGACTATACTCGCACTCCTAGCAAATTACAAGGAGGAGAAAACTATACAAACAGATCCAGATCTCCTTGTTCTCCGGATCATTCTGTAGTGGATGAAATGATCCACTGATATCAACCACTTTGCTAAAAATGTATCTCAGTAACCTTTTCCCAGTGTTTCCCTCTTTATCTTTATTGAGTTACAAAAGGATTCACCAGGGTTCTATTTCCCTCTTAGAGAAAGTTATGTTCTCCTTCCTTGAAAGGATAAAAGGGAGTCACTTTCCATTCACCTTACTTTAAGAAGTTGTGTAGACACTTTATAACAACTGTCTCACTTTTTTGTGTTATATAAACTTTTTGACTGTTTTCAAATCAAAAAGCAAATCTTTGTTATTGGTTTTACTACTCTGTCTATTTGATAACTATGATTCATTTATAATTTTTACAACGACCTTGTGTTTCCAGAAACAAAACTATAATCTTTGCTTTCTGAAATATGTGCCAATCTGATAAGTTGAGAATTTCTTTTTGGAATGTAAATGGCTTCAATTCTTTTATAAAAAAGATTCTAGAGAAATTAAGTAACATGAAACTAGATATTGCACTTTTACAAGAAACTCATCTCTTAATACAGGAATCTGAAATGCTAAAAAGAGAATAGGTGGGTAATCTGGTCTTCACCCCCTCAATGAATAAAAAAATGGGGTTCCAATTCTATTCCACAAATCCTTCAACATTCAAATTGTCAATTCTGCATGTAATAAACAGGGACATTTTGTTCTTGCAGAAATTCTCTTATCAGATAAAATACGGAACCCCTGCTCTGTCTGTCTACGCCCCTATCAAATGCATAGAGGATTTTCTTCAGAATGAATTCATAAAGTTAACTCTTGTACTCAGAATAGGATGATTGTGGAGGAGACTTCAATGAATCACACAGCTGGGCCCTAGATAGATGTACACCATGTTCTAGAACAACTTTTAATAAATCTAAATTTATTTCTAATTTCATGAAATATACCAAATTCATTGATGTTTGGAGAACCATTTTAGAAAGACTTCACCTATTTTTCATATCCACATGATCTGGGAATAAGAATCTATTGTTTCTTCACCTCATAAGATGTTTTCAATAACACCATCTCATCTCATATTGGTAGAATTGACCTTTCTGACCACGCCCCCATCTTTTTGGTAATTAGTCTTCTCCTACATCATTTATACCCTGGCACTTCCCTTCTATATTAACCAACAGAGTAGATTTCACCAACATGTTAAATGATAGATGGGATACTTTTCTGAAACATAAAAAGCCCCAGTGAGATAATTTGCTTCTACTCTGGGACACCTGGAAATCTGTAATCAGGGGCAAAGATTCATTTTCTAAAAAATATTACCTGGAAATGTATTATTTTGAGAGAATTGAAATAGGTATACCAGGTAGCGGCAACCCTTCTATGGGATTCAACATCTCAGAACAGTTTTGGGTTTTTGGGTGGTCGGGGGTAATGAATTCCTAAGCTTGAAACTATAGTAAATATTGGATTATATATTTCTTTGTTTAACTTTTATTAAGAAACAGGTGAAATTACAATTTAATATCTAATACATCTAATCAATCAGACAAGCCTGTTTAAGTCATTGGCCATTTGGGGCAGTTCCTAAAAATTTTGAAGGTCTTGAATTGTGTAGGTTTCCCCTATTTCTTTTGGGGCCATGTTAAACCAAAAATACACATATAGAGCTGGCAAACTGGCATCCATAGGTTGTAGAAAACTCACCAAAGTAAACAGGATAATCCAGGTACTCCGAACCCCAAACCCTCAGCCCAAGGGAACGAACGACTAGAAAAAAAATCACTCCGGAAATCCAAAAACAGGCCATTACAAAAATAAAAAGAGAAAAACCTTTATTATACACTGATCTCACAAAGCCCAACACGTTTTGTGTCCCTCTGACACTTAATCATAGGCTTTGTGAGATAAGTGTATAATAAAGGTTTTTCTCTTTTTATTTTTGTAATGGCCTGTTTTTGGATTTCCGGAGTGGTTTTTTTTCTCCTCTTGTTAAACCAAAGCCAATGCAATTACTCATCTTAACCAGGCTCTGCTATATTAGATTTGCTGAATTCCTGCCAAATATTTTGAATCACATTCAAACCTTTATCTATGGAGGGGTTTTCTCCTTTAGAATATGTTTAGAAAAGTCCTGAGTTTCTGGATGACCAAGAAGAATTTCTAAAATAGCCAATTATACTAAAAGCTTTGATCTCTTCTTTGTACTGTTTGTAGTGT
Organism: Xenopus tropicalis; assembly: GCF_000004195.4. Classification (NCBI taxonomy): domain Eukaryota; kingdom Metazoa; phylum Chordata; class Amphibia; order Anura; family Pipidae; genus Xenopus; species Xenopus tropicalis. Next base: position 152,687,919 of record NC_030678.2, on the reverse strand, counting down.
AGCCAAAGCTTATTGGCCAAGGCCTCGTTGGGCAGTGCCTTTGAGCAGGAAAGACTGAGATAAGATAACTTATCCCTGAATGTGTTCTTATAAACACTGCACGCTGTAATTATTTTTCAGAAATTCACAGTAAAAAAGGACTCATTATGCATGACTAGGTAAAATTACATTTTTAATTATTTTTCTTGTGATTCCATACTTTGTGTTTATCACTGCCGTGGAGACTGTAAGTGAAATAAATTGCTTGTGATGTCAACTGTACACAGAATACCATTAGCAGCTTCAGAGCAATAATCACTGCTAATAAATTGCAATCAGCAATCATGGCTCCAGTTCTTCATTTCAAATGAAAAGGGATTCGTATAGAGGAAAATAACAGTAAACACCTTTTAAATTATGAGTTATACTTCATTCTCATTAGATTTAGTTACATGCAAATGGCGTGATTTCTGGCTGCCATTTTTTTTTTAGTTCAATTGCTTGGCATACCTTGGCACACCTACAGCACCAATGGGGTGCAGCAAGTTGTAGCGCAAGAGATGAACAGTAGCAGATTGAAAATCACTGACTGAGAGGCTTATTTATCATTTTTGAATTTAATTGGGTTATGTAATTAAAGGTACTAAGTTTGCCCAGGAACAGTAACTTATAGCAACCAATCAGCAGAGAGCATTTACTGGTCACCTGTTTAGAAACAAACACCTTATTGGTTTCTATGGTTTGCTGCTAGTTATGAGCAAATTTTTTCACCAGGTATGGATTTGAGCGAATTTACACATTTTGGCATTGGCAAATTGATTCGCGAAACTTTCGTGAAACTTCACCACGGAAAAATTAATTGCACAGATTTTTTTGTCGCGCAACAAATTGGTCGCGGTTGCGTCAAAACAAAGGTGCAGTCGCATCAAAAAGCACGGGTGACAAAAAAAATAGCTGCGGCGACAAAAAAGACGCAGGCGGCAAAAAAATTGCATGACAAATTACATTTAGTTTAGGATGACTCCCATTGACTTCAACATTAAGCTTTTAGAAGCCAACGTTTTACATTCTAGGTTAATATCAAATATTCAAGTTTTGGAAACCATAATTCAAATTTGGAAGTTTTTATGCTAAAAATTGTGAAAAAATTGAGGAATCAAGGTAAAAAATTCCAATTTGAATATTGATAAATTAGCCCCTTAGACTATATCTATATCAGCTTCAATTTTCCTTAACTATATAATTTTAGGGCTGAGGAGGGATCTGAGTAACTGTAAACACAGAAAGTAGTCTACACCTACTGTATCCTCTTCAAGGACAGCCATTCTATGTCATGTCTAATCAGGTCCTGTCTCTCCAGAGGCATTTTACCACTGGCCCTTTAAAGAAGAACTAAACCCTAAAAATGAATATGTCCAGAAATGCCTTATATTTTCATACTTAACTTCTTGAACCAGCTGAAAGTTTCAGCATCTCTGTAGTAGTAATAATCCAAGTCTTCAAAGTTGTCACCATGGCAGTCACCATAATGGAAACTGTTAGAAGTGTCAATGACACTGCACATGCTCTGAACAGCTGTTGCAAATTATCAAGCTCAGGTAAGTGACAGCAGCACAGATTATGAGCAGGGAATCAGCAGAAAAGAAGATTGGGGGGCTATTGGGACATATTTGGGGGCACAGGGCTTCCTGTTAAAGAGCAGTGTTTGCCTTGGGCTGGTACAGAAGCCCAAAACATAATGTACAACTACTACAGTAAAGCTTTAGTTCTTCTTAAAAATCTTTTTTAGGAAGAACATTTAGGGAACCCAAATTAGTGAGATCCTGTATGACAGTGCTACTATTAGTATTGTTTGCTCCCCCACCCACATGTGTTACTGTGTATATGGCTTTGGATAACAGGGATCTTTCTTTTTATGCTCCATACCTAAGAGGAAATGAATGAAGCAAAGAGTATAGGGTAAAGATTCCTAGCATAGTCTTAATATGGAAAGAACCTTAGTGAGTAAGGTGAGTTTTAGCATGTTATTGTAGACTGGCAAAATGAAGGAAATGCTTAACCTAATGCTAAAAACCTTTTTATTGTATGCACATATTTATTATATTACAGAGATGCAGGGAACGATTCATAAATTAATTATAATCAAGACACTGGTCCAGAATATTGAGCGGACACCATTTGGATTGATATATATATATATATAGAGAGAGAGAGAGAGAGAGAGAGATGAATGTCAACAGTGCTTTATTCATAGAGGATGCTAATCTTGTCCCATTGACTTGAATGTTCTAAAATCCGTCTGTAAATGAATGTATTAGTATGGCACATTCTATGACTGCGATGTATAGAGTTTATCCTTACATGGGCACTACAGCAGAGTGCCATTTGACACCATGTTCCCACCATCTATTGCTTTTAATCATTTTACACAACTTTATAAATGATGCCAGTTTTGTCAGGGTTAGTCCATTATGATAGCTGATTCATAAGACATCAAGGTATTTCCATAGCTTTAAAGATGTTTCCTACAGTATTTCACCCCACACTATGCCCCTCTCTCATTCCTTATCCTCACTATAAATATACATGGCGATGCAGACATGATGCAATTACACTGCTGGAAACATGATGGATACAGGTGGAAGTATTTATTGCCTGTATTTATAACCCTCTAACTCACAGGTCAGCTCTTACGCAGGGATGTTAGGCAACAGCGAGAGCAGCTTTGAATAGGGTACTCTAAATAAATTCCCTAGATAGCAACTTTAATGTTGAATACTATTTAACGGGTTGTGAAGGCAGTGTCAGTTCTTCATGATGTCAAAAATAGTGACTGTCAAGTAGGAAACCCTTAAAGCTAATGGAAGTGCAAGGCACCCTGTGCCTAAGGAAAGCAATGGTAATACATTAGTATATATAGATTGTAAGCTCTATGGGGCAGGGACCTCCATCCTCTTGTGTCTTTGACTCTTAACTTATTGCAACTGTATTTATTTTGTATCTATCTGTATTTATTGTTGTACTTTGTATTTATCTATTATTATCTTAACAATCCCGTTTGTATTAATCTATTCTACTGTACAGTGCTGCGTACATAAGTAGCGCTTTATAAATAAAGATATACATACTGTGGTATGGTGACAAAAAAGTCCCCGGTTTCCTGGGGAAAAGTGATTGACAACATGTATGTTGGGCCACGGATTCTCAGACATTTTTACTGAGGTGAGACCAGCAGTGTTTTGGGGCATAGAAACACTTTGTTTCTCTGCAGTTTTTTTAAATTGTTGATCCGGGGCTGGTCTTACTGGGAATCCGCAAGAGCAGGGTGGGTGGATTCCCAAATCCATAGGCCAGGTTTTTCAGGAGGCCCTAGGCCTATTTGTAGTACACCTGAAGCTGTGCAGGGGGCTGATGAGCCTGTGTGTGAGAGAGAGACACGCTGCTGGATTTGCTCAGCTTCAGGAGAAAGAGAAGCATTTATTTTTGTATTAGCCAGGAGGCTTGATATTTCTGTTCAAACTGTTGTTTTATACCCCCTGCGAGGGGAAACTTCTGCAGCCGCTGAAAAATAAACGCGGGCAGGAAGCCCTTACACCGGTCTTGGTGTGTGAAGTTGCCTCATTTGCAGCCTACCAGCGAGTGAACCCCCACAATACATACATACATTAGTGCATTGGAGCTCATTGCAAAGTAATTTGTATCTATATCACACAGGCCTGGAGTTCAGTACAGCGCCCTTGGTGCCCCATGCAATGACATACAGTGTGGTCTTGTTTGGGTCACTTCAAACTGCAGTAGGTGAGGGTCAGATCTAACACAGAGCAAATGTCACCATTAGCACTGTACTTTCTCTAGCAAAAAACAGCTTCCTGCTGGGATATACCAGGGAAAACCTTTATTACAGCCAGAGTTCTTTATATTCTCATTCCAACTACACACCAGAATCCTGACAGTAAAGTTATATCAATAAACTCACCCCTTTCCATCCCTCAGAATAAACTTTATTGTGGCCTTGTTTTATATCAAAACACCTTCTGTCCTGTGACTTGTCCTTGTCCTTGTACATTTGTAATACCAGCCCCGGCCTTGGCTTGTATTTTACTGGCTAGGCTGGTAACCTTGTTTGTCACAGACAGGCTTCTGAGGAAGGACGGGATAGAGGGGAAGGGAAGGAAGGAAATACCCTGACTATCGCACCCTCCAAGACTGTGCAATGACTGGCAGGGTCGGGACTAGGGTTGTATAGAAGAGGCATGTGCCTGGAGCACATCATTGGGGTGGCACTGAGAAAGTACCTTATCTGCATGAACTCCCCTAGGTTCAGCCCTTCTCTGAGCCTGCTGCACAGATTCCCTTTACTTGGTGATGTGCCGCTGTTTGGGTCACTGTGCGAGTTGCAGGTGGGAAAGGGGCTCGGCAGGGGGGAAGTGTAGCAGGCTGAGTGTTGATGCTCTACATGGAGAGGTGGAGTGATCAGGGTGGGAGTTAGCCTTGGGCATCACTGGCAGATTAATGATATATGAGGCCCCTAAGCTACACTTTTCACAGGCCCATCTCATCTAGGCTACTCCTATTCAAAACAATTATGCAAATATACAAAAATCAACTTTCAAAATGTTAACTATTAGTAATCAAAAGTAATTAGTAAAAAATTTGCAATTTTATGTACACTTAATAATGCCTGGGAGAAGGGAAGGCACTAGGCAGGCAATTTACTTAGGCAAGGAAGGAGTGAGCCACTGCACCCAGAAGTACAGATCAGCCTTGTGTGCTAAGTGTGTGCACCAGAGCTCTCTATGAAAGGTTGGGTTTGGCACGTGCCAGTAATATCACTAGTGTCACTAGTAACGTCACCTGACCGGCCTAGAGAATTCAGATGCACACACGTCTCACATGCATGGATGATCAGTACTAAGTAAGTTGCCTGCCTAGCGTCGTCCCTTATCCCAGGCAGGTGCATAATTATTAAGTGAACATAAAGATTCGAGAGTACAAGGGTCTCCTGATCACAATGGGCCCAGCTGTAGCCTAGGGATGCCTCGGCATTAATCTACCCCTGTTGGGTGTCCCCACCTGTAGGTCCAGCACTGGCAGGAGCTAGATTCATAGTAACTAAAGCCTGACTTCCACTAAGGTCTCCTCCATACCCAAGGGTACAGGCTTGTCCTCAGACTCATACTGAGGCCTCCTGCTTCAGGCTTTCTAGCCACATACACGAAGGATAGAGTCCAGCTCAGTCAGATTAGATGGACAGCGTTTGTGAACAGCAGTTTTCAGATCTTGCCACAGATTCTCGATTGGATTTAGATCTGGACTTTGACTGGGCCATTCTAACACATGGATATGTTTTGTTTTAAACCATTCCATTGTTGCCCTGGCTTTATGTTTAGGGTCGTTGTCCTGCTGGAAGGTGAACCTGTGCCCCAGTCTCAAGTCTTTTGCAGACTCCAAAAGGTTTTCTTCCAAGATTGCCCTGTATTTGGCTCCATCCATCTTCCCATCAACTCTGACCAGCTTCCCTGTCCCTGCTGAAGAGAAGCACCCCCAGAGCATGATGCTGCCACCACCATATGTGACAGTGGGGATGGTGTGTTCAGAGTGATGTGCAGGGTTAGTTTTCCGCCACACATAGCGTTTTGCATTTTGGCCAAAAGTTCTGACCAGAGCACCTTCTTCCACATGTTTGCTGTGTCCCCCACATGGCTTGTGGCAAACTGCAAACGGGACTCCTTATGGTTTTCTGTTAACAATGGCTTTCTTCTTGCCACTCTTCCATAAAGGCCAACTTTGTGCAGTGCCCGACTAATAGTTGTCCTATGGGCGGATTCCCCCACCTGAGCTGTAGATCTCTGCAGCTCGTCCAGAGTCACCATGGGCCTCTTGGCTGCATTTCTGATCAGCGCTCTCCTTGTTCGGCCTGTGAGTTTAGGGGGACGGCCTTGTCTTGGTAGGTTTACAGTTTTGCCATACTCCTTCCATTTCTGAATGATCGCTTGAACAGTGCTCCGTGGGATGTTCAAGGCTTTGGAAATCTTTTTGTAGCCTAAGCCTGCTTTAAATTTCTCTATAACTTTATCCCTGACCTGTCTGGTGTGTTCTTTGGACTTCATGGTGTTGTTGCTCCCAATATTCTCTTAGACAACCTCTGAGGCCGTCACAGAGCAGCTGTATTTGTACTGACATTAGATTACACACAGGTGCACTCTATTTAGTCATTAGCACTCATCAGGCAATGTCTATGGGCAACTGACTGCACTCAGACCAAAGGGGGCTGAATAATTACGCACACCCCACTTTGCAGTTATTTATTTGTAAAAAATGTTTGGAATCATGTATGATTTTCGTTCCACTTCTCACGTGTACACCACTTTGTATTGGTCTTTCACGTGGAATTCCAATAAAATTGCTTCATGTTTGTGGCTGTAATGTGACAAAATGTGGAAAAGTTCAAGGGGGCCAAATACTTTTGCAAGCCACTGTAAATTAAGCAAAAGCTGACATGTAACATGTTATCCCAAGTATCCTGCTAACTGGCTACCATCACCCCCTCTTCATCCAGAATAATAACACCCCAATCTGTTGGCCAACCTGTGTCCGTTCTTCTCTCTTTATTGTTTCCTTTCCTCTGTTTCTTTTATTTGCATTGTCCTTTTTTAAGTTGTGGTTTTAATGTATGGCTGCCTTTTAATTAGCAATTGATTGGTTGACTCATTCGTCTACATAATGCTGTCGCATCTTAAATTCTATAATATGATGGTAATGAGCAGCGTGCTTGGTCGAACTGTTTTCCTGCTAGAGTTATAAATTCATTATTCATGTAGCTTTGAATAGCGCAGCCTTTTCACTGCAAGTCAATGAATGAATCCATCTGGGGAAAAGGCAAGTGGTGAGATATTTTAGGAGGACCTGTCTACATCCAGAAATCATCATCTTTAACTTCCTCCCTCTCTCCCTCCCCAGGGAAACAGACATTAGATGTAAACAATTAATTCCTACTGTTAAATTATTCATTGACTTGGGAGAATTTTTAAGACTATCCCTCCCTGTGAAGTGTCTGGTTGAAATGTCAGTGGTGCCCTCCCTCTGCTCAGCTGTCAACTGCCGCCAGTAACTGTGCAGTTTGCAAAATTGGAGATGCAGTGCACACAGTATGCAGTTTAGGTACATTCTGATGTATTCTAAATAACACAACAAAGACAAAAGACACCTACAATCTACGGTCTGTGATCAACCAAGGCAATACGTAAGCTGTATATAATATATATACAGTATATATTGCGGCACAATGACTGAAAAAAAACTTTTTTAGGGTAGGTATGTCTGTCTCCAAGAATGAGACAAAGCAGATATGGAGAATTACAGGGGCTGTGTTCACTCAGGCTGAAGAAGAAAGTACACATGCTGGAAATAAAGAGATACTGGCACCATCTGTCATAACATTGGTTTTGCATGCTATTTATAACTGCCTTAAAAGTATTTGCCCAATGCATTTTTTAATTTATGATTCTTACCATAACTAAAAAACTATATGAAGCCATGCAAGTCTGTGCTTCTGAGGATTCTTAAATTAAACATCTTGCGCAATTTATGGGAAGCCGCAGTTTATTAATTTATCAACTTCAGCTGGGTCTGTATTATTTGATTAAAATTGAGTCTATGGGAGACGGGCTTTCCGTAATTCAGAGCTTTCTGGATAATGGGTATCCATACCTGTACTAGTGAGTTAGCATTTTCTATGACAGGCCTCTAGGGTGGTCCAAAGCAGTGTAGGGAGGAGGAGCATCAATGTTGATGGTCAGTTAGAGATAAATTAAAAGGTAAATGTTTATTTTCTTTACAGTAAAGGTAAATGCTAATTTTCTATAAGGGATTGTGGGCACAAACAAATATATACATACACACACACATATATATATATATCAATATATCAATATATCAATCAGCAAGCTGCACACCATGAGAAGAGATGATACCCGGGTGCCAGTGCAGTAAATGTAGATATACAGGGTTGGAAATGACAGCACACGCGGGTTTTTCACAAAGGAGTCTTGTAGTTTTAAAGATGTAAGGCTTTATTCAGTTCGACTTTTTTAGCTCCTAGCTGGAGCTTTCCCTGTCCCTGATGAAAGCTCCAGCTAGGAGCTGAAACGTCGGACTGAATAAAGCCTTACATCTGTACTCCTTACAAGACTCCTTTGTGAAAAACCCGTGGGTGCTGTCATTTCCAACCCTGTATATATATATATATATATATATATATATATATATATGCAAAAAAGGGACACTTAAGTATCAAAGACCTCTGTTCTATTGGATGGAATTATAGAACACAAGCAAGCTTGCAGATGACAGCTTCATCAGACATGGCCAATATAAGGTTGACATGGGGGACCAAGGCCATGTTTCACAAGGCTAACCTGTGTAAAAGGAAAGAAACATAAAAATAGTGAGGAGAATGGTAAGAAACGAAAGCAAAGGCTCAAATCAGAACAAGATTTAGGCAAATCCACCAAGAAGAACCTGAGTATCAACCAACTGGCCGGTGCCTTAGCAGTGCTTAGCAGTTTGCTCTCCAAACAGTGACCACAACTCCCACATAATCATGCTGTGGCCATATATCACCAAGCACTGATCTTAACACAACTGAGGACAAAACCACATGCAGTAAACAAGTAGAATAAAATAGAAGCAGCTTAACTGACTCCTACGATGTATCAATAAGCACTGTCAGCTAGCTAACCCAGGGAACATATAAGGGCCTGCTTACATAAGATACAGGGGAACAAGGACAACAATTTGAATGTGGATGACTGTTTTTTCTGCTCTATGACATTATCTTTATTACAGTGAAAGCATATATTTTCTTGCTCTTCCAAACGCCTGGTTATCTGGAATAGACTTGCATTTACTGCATTGACTGTCAGAGCAAAATGATTTGGGTGCATCAATCCAGCTGGACACCATGAGCGTATATTGATGTTTGGAAAACTAGCAGTGTAAGCATACGCATGGGGGGGGGGGGGGGTTCACACATTTAGCGCATTCTGGAAAACCTTAAATTCATTGCAGTTTTAATCAGCAAAATTCTAGAGAATAGTCTGCACGTAAACACAGCGTTTAGCAGATCGACAGACTCCCAGAACAGAAGCATGAATCTTCCTTTATTGATGTATTTCTTAATGTCATTTGGGCTTTAGCAGAACTGTTCTCTTGAACGACCACCCACGCACATTCCCACACGTAAATGCAAACACGCAGATATATGTGATAGCAAAAGAAAAAAAAAATGAAGAAGTAGGTAAAATATAGTTATGAGACCAAATGGGCCTGGGCACACTGAGTTTTTTCCCTGTGTCCCATAGGCCCAGTCCGATGCTGCAGCTAAAATGGCCAGAGTTAAAAACTGTAATGGCAGTTAATTAATTGATATGTAGAAAAACCTGCCCATTGCTCCACTGTTACACTAGCTCTACAAGGTTGTGCACCCTAATCTGCATAAAGGCAAATTATGTCTATAGACTAAAACTGCACGTGATTTGTCAAACCTTGCAAGCCCTATTGCACTGAATGCAAATGCATCAAGTGCAAATCACAGATACAATGGGCATGGGCAGCACCAAATGCAGATAGTCAGGGCTCTACCATTGATAATAAAGGGCTATCCATGGATTTGTACAAAAGGGGAGCACCAGTGTAGAGGCAAAGGTTAAGGACTGGGGCCACCAGCGGTGCCTTACAAATTAGCACCCCTCCAACCCCCCCAGCAGTTTTGACTTTCCCTTAAAGAATTTTGCCACTGTAACTGTATGTGTTTTTCCAAAACCACAAGCTATGTGTTGCAATCACTTATCCCAAAGGTCTTCCTTGTGTTCTTAAAGGAAAACTATGCCCCCAAACAATGTAGGTGCCTACAAGTGCCTTGTACTAAATGATAACTAAGCTGCAGGAATCCATTTTGGTGGCACTCCAATTCTATTGGGTTTATTTCATGTTTAAATTATTTTTTAGCAGACTTAAGGTATGGAGATCCAAATTCTGGAAACACCCCTTCCTTTATCTGGAAACCCCACGTCTCCTGTGGATAACAGGTCCCCTGTATAACTGAATCAATGCAATCGACATGTCTATAGACACTGTATATCAGTGGCAGGGAAGAGAATGTACTTGCCTGTCGTCTCACATGATCCTTGAGCTCACAGGAGAGCAGTATATCCCACGGGCTGTAACATGATAGGATTCTAATCATAAGATCTTATGGCAATGTCCTCGGAAGTAATGGTCCTTGTAAACCACTTTTCCCATGCTGCTTCCACTTGTCCTTGTTGGGTTCATTCCTCGCTTTAATCTAAAGAGCCAACTTATTTGTTTCAGTCGATCACCTTCCTATATATCTCTGTCACTAACAACAGCTGGATGGTGTTCATATTATAAAGGCTAACCAAAGGTCTTTGTAGAACAAGCACCTTAGATCTTAAGGCATGGTGTGCCCAAGAGTGACACTTCTCTATACCTACTCTATAATTAATTGCATAAAAAGCTAATTCACCATTTGCATCAAATTACTATCTGCCCTTTGCAATCACAGTACACTGTCCAGGAGAAGCCTTTCATAGTCTAATGTTAACTGCTTTTAATAGTTAAATTATGGGGCACATTCATTGAAGTAGGACAGGTCGATGACAAATAATTTGTATTTTTTCTAAAGTTTACAACTTTTGCGTAATTTCTACGATATTTTCGTTCATTTGCACAACTTTTTTGTACTTTGCGTCAATTTGCGCAACAAAATCGTATTTGCGCAGCAAGTATGAAAGTTTCGGATTCATTCAAGCTTCAGTATCGTGACTTTCCTTGGGCCAGGTTGGAGCTGCAGAGTGCCATTGAGCCCTATGGGAGACTTTCCTTGGGCCGGGTTGGAGCTGCAGAGTGCCATTGAGCCCTATGGGAGACTTTCCTTGGGCCAGGTTGGAGCTGCAGAGTGCCATTGAGCCCTATGGGAGACTTTCCTTGGGCCGGGTTGGAGCTGCAGAGTGCCATTGAGCCCTATGGGAGGCTTTCCTTGGGCCAGGTTGGAGCTGCAGAGTGCCATTGAGCCCTATGGGAGGCTTTCCTTGGGCCGGGTTGGAGCTGCAGAGTGCCATTGAGCCCTATGGGAGACTTTGCTTGGGCCGGGTTGGAGCTGCAGAGTGCCATTGAGCCCTATGGGAGATTTTCCTTGGGCCGGTTTGGAGCTGCAGAGTGCCATTGAGCCCTATGGGAGACTTTGCTTGGGCCGGGTTGGAGCTGCAGAGTGCCATTGAGCCCTATGGGAGATTTTCCTTGGGCCGGTTTGGAGCTGCAGAGTGCCATTGAGCCCTATGGGAGATTTTCCTTGGGCCGGTTTGGAGCTGCAGAGTGCCATTGAGCCCTATGGGAGATTTTCCTTGGGCCGGGTTGGAGCTGCAGAGTGCCATTGAGCCCTATGAGAGGCCATGGGCGTCCACAGAAGGGGGCAAGAGGGGGCACTTGCCCCCCCCTGGAAAAGTAGCAAAAAAAACAAAAACCTTACTCCGTTTCTGCAGTCCCCTCAAGCCCGTTTTTGCTGTGCTCCGATTGGATCTTTCTTCTTGTGGATTCTCCAATCAGAGCACAGCTTCCTTGACAGACAGTAAAATTGACCAATCAGAGCACACATGCACACAGGGATCGGGAGATTTTGCAAACTGGAAACAGAAATAAAGACTGAAAAGAAGAATCTGCAGCTGTAACTTTACCTAAGAACCAACTCTCAACTTTTGCTGCAGTTTTCATCCCACAGGTACTATACCCAGGCACTATACCCAGGTACTATACCCAGGCACTATACCCAGGTACTATACACAGGCACTATACCCAGGCACTATACACAGGCACTATACCCAGGCACTATACCCAGGTACTATACACAGGCACTATACCCAGGTACTATACACAGGCACTATACCCAGGCACTATACCCAGGCACTATACACAGGCACTATACCCAGGCACTATACCCAGGTACTATACCCAGGCACTATACACAGGCACTATACACAGGCACTATACACAGGTACTATACACAGGCACTATACCCAGGCACTATACCCAGGCACTATACACAGGCACTATACACAGGCACTATACACAGGTACTATACACAGGCACTATACACAGGCACTATACCCAGGCACTATACCCAGGCACTATACACAGGCACTATACACAGGCACTATACACAGGTACTATACACAGGCACTATACCCAGGCACTATACACAGGCACTATACACAGGCACTATACACAGGTACTATACACAGGCACTATACACAGGCACTATACCCAGGCACTATACCCAGGTACTATACACAGGTACTATACACAGGCACTATACCCAGGCACTATACCCAGGCACTATACACAGGCACTATACCCAGGCACTATACCCAGGTACTATACCCAGGCACTATACACAGGCACTATACACAGGCACTATACACAGGTACTATACACAGGCACTATACCCAGGCACTATACACAGGCACTATACCCAGGCACTATACCCAGGCACTATACACAGGCACTATACCCAGGCACTATACCCAGGTACTATACACAGGCACTATACACAGGTACTATACCCAGGCACTATACACAGGCACTATACCCAGGCACTATACCCAGGCACTATACCCAGGCACTATACCCAGGCACTATACACAGGTACTATACCCAGGCACTATACACAGGTACTATACCCAGGCACTATACCCAGGCACTATACCCAGGCACTATACCCAGGCACTATACACAGGTACTATACACAGGCACTATACACAGGCACTATACCCAGGTACTATACCCAGGCACTATACCCAGGCACTATACCCAGGTACTATACCCAGGCACTATACACAGGCACTGTACCCAGGCACTATACCCAGGTACTATACACAGGCACTATACCCAGGCACTATACCCAGGTACTATACACAGGCACTATACCCAGGCACTATACCCAGGTACTATACCCAGGCACTATACCCAGGCACTATACCCAGGCACTATACCCAGGCACTATACCCAGGCACTATACCCAGGCACTATACCCAGGTACTATACCCAGGTACTATACCCAGGTACTATACACAGGCACTATACCCAGGTACTATACACAGGCACTATACCCAGGTACTATACCCAGGCACTATACCCAGGCACTATACCCAGGCACTATACCCAGGCACTATACCCAGGCACTATACCCAGGTACTATACCCAGGCACTATACCCAGGCACTATACACGGGTACTATACCCAGGTACTATACACAGGCACTATACCCAGGTACTATACCCAGGTACTATACACAGGCACTATACCCAGGTACTATACCCAGGTACTATACACAGGCACTATACCCAGGTACTATACCCAGGTACTATACACAGGCACTATACCCAGGCACTATACCCAGGTACTATACACAGGTACTATACACAGGCACTATACCCAGGTACTATACCCAGGTACTATACACAGGCACTATACCCAGGTACTATACCCAGGCACTATACCCAGGTACTATACACAGGTACTATACACAGGCACTATACACAGGCACTATACCCAGGTACTATACACAGGTACTATACACAGGTACTATACACAGGCACTATACACAGGCACTATACAGTTCTAAAGAATCACTAGCTGACATTAAATTGTTTTTTGCCTGACCTGACATCTATAATAATTTATAATCTATCCCCTACCCTAACACATGGAGGGTAAGTTAACTCTTTCCCTCTGAAAAAGCTCATTGTGTGTTTATATATGTGTTGTTGTTTTTTGCACTTACTATTTTTTTTTTTTTTTGTCATTGTTTTGTTCATTTATAGTAAGTTACAGTGGGGCCAATGTTGTGTATCAGTGCCAGTGTTATAGTGCCAGGGCCGGAATATCTGCCATCTGTACCCACTGCTCCTCACTGTATATAATGTGCTGGGTTTGTAAATACAGACTGCTTCTCACTGTATATAATGTGCTGGGTTTGTAAATAAGGACTGCGTCTCACTGTATATAATGTGCTGGGTTTGTAAATACGGACTGCTTCTCACTGTATATAATGTGCTGGGTTTGTAAATAAGGACTGCGTCTCACTGTATATAATGTGCTGGGTTTGTAAATACGGACTGCGTCTCACTGTATATAATGTGCTGGGTTTGTAAATACGGACTGCTCCTCACTGTATATAATGTGCTGGGTTTGTAAATACGGACTGCGTCTCACTGTATATAATGTGCTGGGATTGTAAATACGGACTGCTTCTCACTTTATATAATGTGCTGGGTTTGTAAATACGGACTGCGTCTCACTGTATATAATGGGGAGTCAGTACCCACTGCCTTTCTTGCTATAAAACTAACATAAACACATCTAAAGGGGTGGTTCACTTTTAAGTTAACCTTTAGTATGTTATAAAATGGCCTATTCCTAGCAACTTTGCAATTGGTCTACCTAATTAATTTTTTTGAATAATTTGCCTTTCTCTTCTGCCTCTATACAGATTTCAAATGGGGGCCAAAAAATATTGCTCTGTGAGGCTACAATTTTATTATTATTATAATTTTGTATTACTTATTTTTCCAAGTAGGCCCCTTAACTATTCATATTCCCATCTCTTGTTTAAATCACTACCTGGTTGCTATGGTAAATAAGACCCTAGCAACCAGATAGCTGCTGAAATACCAAATGGAGAGCTGCTGAACAAAAAGCTAAATAACTGAAAAACCATTAAAAATAAAAGTGAATTCGAATGCGAACTACCCCTTTAAGCTAACTGATCACAAACACAAATGTTTGCAGATCCCCTAACAGAAGTGCGCGTATGAATACTTTTACTACTAATACTAAACATTTTAGGGTAAAAAAAAAAAGCACCCCCACCCGCACTTTTGTACAGTATCCCTGGGAGTCAGTGGGAAGGGCAAGAGGTAGTTGGGAGGTTAACTTTTTACGTCAGCAGCGAATCCACTAAGTGTCACATTAGCTGTAGGTCAGTCTGTGTATGGGCCATATTTAGCCTCCCCTAGTATCATCCTGCAAAAAAAAAAAATATATATATATATTTATCTGTTGCAGGATGATGCTAGCTTACTTGCCCCCCCTTGGAAAATTTTCTGCGGACGCCCATGTGAGAGGCTTCCAAAATCATTACTGCTCCTAGGCAAACTTAGTGCCTTTTATAACATATGGGGGTTTGTATTTCCATAGCAATCAGTTGTAACAAGTATTTGCGAGTAAGCCATCTGATATACATATGAATACTGCCCTAGACCCTGAGGAAACAACATAGTGATACAAGGAGTAGGCAGTTTCACACATGAAACATTTATATGGTGCACAAAACAATCATATATTTATCCATAATTCAAAAAAAATTACCATACCAAAAGGACAGAGGTTCCTCAGTGTTCCATGGTCCCTGATCCTCACCCTTCTAACGCATTTTGCATAACTGGAGGCTTTATCAGAGGAAGCTGGACTTCATTTTATGCACCAGATAAACGTTTCATGTAATAGCATATCTACTACTTTCTAAGTATTTCCAAAGGCCTGGCTGGATTTGAAAAACAAGATATTCACAGGTTCAAGACCTTCGGAAGATCATTGTAATCATTGGCGATCTGACTGGAAGAAAACGTTTGAAAAGATTCCTGACAAAGAGAAGGTCCCCTCCGAAACATTGAATACTTCTCACATCTATGGCTAATATACCAGCTATAAGCTATTTTGCTATTTATGTGTGTGCACCTTCCTGTGATTCTGACTTTTGTGCACACTGACACTCAGCAGATGTATAGGGAATGGTTTCGTCTCCACAAATTCTTTTTTTTTTTTTAATTTGAGTGATAAGGTAGCAAACACATTTTCTGTTGAACATACTCAATTGCCATCAATAACACAGGTTTATGGAACTGCTCTCATGCTCCACCATTGGCCACTCATTCCTTGGACTATTGTGTTTCCTTATATCGAATTAATTCTGACCTCTGGGAGGTTGTCTGGATCTGCACAATTGTTCCCATCTTAATTTCCTAGGCTTACTGCTGACTAAATTTGCTATCAGTTGTAATGGTTTTTCTTATAGAACTGTGATAACCTTTGGGTTGCCTTTTATCAGTTATGCAACCTTATTTTTCTTACTATCCCTGTTTCTTGATTTCCAGATTTTTGGGTTTTTTTTTTCTTTTTTCCCCTCTTCTCTTACCCTTTTTTCCCCTCTTCTCTTACCCTTTTTTCCCCCTTATTTCTCTATTCTTCTGCTAGAAATATTAATAAGCACAACTACTCTCAATGTCCCCACTTTACTAATGCAAATGTTAATATAAGAACATATCCAATTACCATTAAAGAAATACACTGCAAAAATAACAACAAAAAATACATATTTTAACAAAAATATCTGCATCAGTCAAAATTTTAGCTAGTGATCAAGGTCGGACTGGGGTGTGCGAGGCTCACTGGGGCTGCTTCCCCAGGGGCCCCCACCTGATCACTTAACCACCACCACCAACCTTTCCCCCACCTTGCAAACCTTATATTTTGTTTGGCGCTATTGGGGCAGGGCTGCGGCAGAACGACGCCACAGAAGAAGCAACGGCAACAGCAGAGCAGGTGTTTTTCCCCTGTGTCCCACCGGCCCACTCCAACCCTGCTAGTTATTTACTAATGTATTGGCCCATCCAATGGACCATGTACTTGTCTGAAAATATACCAACTATTTTCTATACTTTATATTTTGTTTATATTTTGATTTTCACATTCCCGGCCTTATTCTCTCTATGACAGGTCAAACATTTTAGTTGTAGAACAGAAGTGTCACTGAATTCATACACAGTAAGATATTAAATCTTGCTTGGCAGGTCCTGTACACAGTTTATGCAGCAAAAGGAAAAAAAATATCTGCCGGTTTTTGTGCTTCCTTTGCTCAATATAAGCCAGATGCTTATCTGGCAACTTTATCAAATGTTACAGACAATCTAATAAAATTCTTATGAAATTAATAAAAATGTCTGAATAAGCCTTTTTGATAATTCAGGCCCAGAAATGTGAATATTTAACCAGTACATCCCAGAAATGTGAATATTTAACCAGTACATCTGCTACACCTGCCATGCAATACCCATCAGAGAACAGCTGTCTTACAAACACCACTTTGTCCATGGCCTTAGAGAGGGGACACAACCCACAATGGCATTGTAGCAGAATGAAACTCTAGCATCTGCTTGTGGTTTGGGGCTGGCATAAATGAATGTAATGGCAGGAAAAAATCATAGATCTCTGGGAAATACATGGCATTTCAACAAATGTGTACAATTCAGCACTACACCTGCTTCATAAATGAACATCGGGTATCGCCCCCTTCCACAAAGAAAGATTTTCAAGCTTGCACCTGGATGGAATGACGGCAGCTTTATTAAATGAGCGGTTTGGATATTTACCCAGGGCCCACCAGCAAAATGCACCAATGGCCCCTTTATGTTAGGGAGTCATGGATCCATTCTCACTTTACTGTGCTTATGTGGGATTTTAATCATCAGAATTTCGGCTTTTTTAATTACCAGGAGGGACTTTTTGCAGCCCCTGGTAACCTGCATGGCAGCGCCCCTGGATACTAACTTCAAGCAGGTAATCTTGACTACAATAATACAAGCAATACAGAAATGGTCTAGTTTTAGTAAAACAGAATGAGGACACTACCCTGGAGCAGATTAACCATAGTTACAAAGCATGAAAACAAAATAAAAAGTGAATATTTCAAAATATGTTGCACTGTTGAGCTCTCCCAGAGGATTACGAGATGGTCTGCCATTTCAATGGGGTGCCTTTCTGCCCATTTACTAAAATGGTCCTGACAAGAAGCTTTAGATAATTTTCAGAAGGCTTTCTCTAATGCAGGGTTCCCCAACCTTTTTTACCTGTGAGCAACATTTAAATAAAAAAAAAGTTGGGGAGAAACACAGGCATGAAATAAGTTCCTAGGGGGTGACCAGTAAGGGCTGTGATTGGGTATTTGGTAGCCCGATGTGGACTAGCAGCCTACAGGAGGCACTGTTTGGTATTACAGATGGTCTTCATACCATCAAAACATGGTTTGCCTCCAAGCCTGAAATGTAAAAATGGGCAACATGTTCCTCCTGAGCCTCTGGTCAGGGATCCCTGTTCTAGTGCAACAGGCTAGTAAAGGGGTACTTGAAAATGCCTAAGTGTTATTAAACACCCCACTATTATCACTAATATGCTACTAATAGTTTTTTCTCTCCCATACTGACCCCCCCAAAGATTTCTCAGTATTTCATTATATTCATTAGCTTCAATGTTCTTTGTTCTTCTGCTTTGAGTATTCTGTTACGTTTCATATTATCATGTCTATTTGAGGTAAACATAAAATAAAATAATTATTTACCCCCCCCCCCAGGTATATATATCATCATATATATTCTATTTTTCCGTACTTTACCAATACAGCATTGCATTGTAGAAAAGGAGGTGACTTATGTTTCTGGCTTCAAATTAGCAGTTCACCTTAAAAATGACTTATTTAGCTGGATGTAGGCAGTGGGTTCCACAATCTGCTACTGGTCTCCTTTTACTTCTTCTTTTGTGTGTATTTAGTTGAGTTATTTGCAGACAATATGGCGTGACATAGATCAAAGAGAAACACAGAAAATTATAATCTCTACGGCCAGCTTAAACCCATTCTACTATACACCACCCATATGCACCCAACTCCAATAGATCTACTCATGTCCACATGGATTTTTAGATTTTTTAATAGTGGCAACCAAAAGTAGAGGATAGTGAACGTATGGAACTACAGTATCATTCATTCAACATCAGCTAACTAGAGTGATCATTGGCTTATTTGTACCATCCTAATTGGACATATAGTCCTGGCAAAACATGTACTACTGTAATAACATGCCATTGTGACCAATAGAGACAGATAGGACTGATTACATGTGAAAATAACCCCCTATCTCAATATACCTTTTGTTCCAAGGAATTGTGATGAGCGGCCTTGTGGACAATTTTATAGAATTTCTTACCTTTCTTTGCCATTTCCACAGTGTCTCAAAATGAAATGTGTTTTTATCATGAGAATGTTCTGGATGGTAGTCAGAGCATTTATTCTATGGATATGCTTTTTATATACCTGTTAGTGAGGATTTATTCTTCCGTATCAGTAAAACAATTCTATATCTAGTTTCCTGCGGAGCTGGGAGGGGGGTGATGGTTCACTGTAACCTGAAAATATATGTAACAGATCATTAGGAAATATAAAATTGGTCCCTTGGCAATTGTATGGGCAGGTTTGGCCCAGAATAAATGAATGATTTGATTTCCCTAGAAATTTTAGGATAATGTCGCTACTGGCAGGAGTGTTTGTAACATGACTATGGCTCTAATGGAAGGAATTTGTGTCTCTGAGATAGTAAAATCTAAGTTCTGTGGATGGGTATAAATATAACTCCCTATCTATCTTCTTTGTACATAAATGTTCAAGGCATAGTATTACTTCAAAAAAACTATGGAAATCCAGCAGTGTTACCAGCAGTGTTAATGCCCTCTCATTCACAGCCCTTCTCTGTTTGCGCCTTTCCAATCCCTACTGAATTAAGTCCTCTCTTTAAACAGAAAGGCATTAAAACCACAGTCAGGGCTACACCCATCATGCCATAAATGTGCATTGACAGGCATATGTAAACTGGGTTATATTGGAATTAGACTGTAAGTGTGGGAGTACTTGATTGCTAACTTGATAAAGAGACAGTAGGTTCAAAACATTGCTACCTTTGCCCATGATGAGTCAATGGAGCCCTGACCCAACCTGTGTATTTTGATAAGGGAATTAAAAAATTAAAAACTGCCAGACAGGAATGGGAGCTGCTGAGCTGTGTTTCAAATATAGGTGTTACATGGGTTGGGCAGCACGTTTGTAATGAGCAATATTTAAAAAATATATAAAATAGAGGTGATGGATGTATGTACGGATTATTCTGCATGATGTGGGGCCTTTAAATGTGAAAGGCTATACAAAATTATTGCCTATGGCTCTGAAGTATGTTTGCAGTATGGTCAGACAGCATATGGCTGGCATGGTTCTGGCTGCATTCTAGTTTCTTATAAATGTCATCTTCAACTATCTCTTATTGCAGAGTCACAGCTTGACCAAATGGTTGTGTGTGTTTGCTTCCAGTAATAAATGTATGTGGTGTAGCCTTCACAATTATTATTAACCTTATATATATAGTGTTGGCATATCCCACAGTAGTCATGAACATCAGTCCTTGCCTTACAATCAAAGGTCACTATCATGTGGGCCAGTTTCGTCATGAGCCAATAAATCTGCATGTTTTAGAGTCTGAGCAAAAACCAAACTCCTTGCAAATGGTTCTTTGGCTGGAATCAAACCCAATACCCCCGTGATGCAAGACAGCAGTGCTATCCACTGCACCACCATGCTGTAATTGACGATTGCCCCTGAGTTTGCACATAGGCTTGCAGAATTGGGGGGCTCCCTATCCACCAAAGCTAAGGTGGAGTAAAGAGCAAAGTGGGCCCTGAGCTTTTTAGGGCTGTGTTTATTTTTTATAATAAATCATTCTCGTCTACTGAATTCCTAAGATCCACAGCTCGCGGTTGTTATACAGTGCCTTGCAACTGTTTTACCCTGTGTTAGATACGCTCATTTCTAAACTGACACGATTCCCAGATCTGGCAGAATAGCCAGGGAACTGAGCACAAACAACATTTGTTCCTGCCAGCACGTGGCACGCTGAGTAATGCCCTTCCATATTGTTTGTTTGTGTAAGAGGAATTACAGGGTGCCTTTGGAAGCTCTTGACCAATTATCTTTGGCAGCAAACTGACTGGGACCACCCCAAGCTCTAAACATTAGCCAGTTAGCCAGGTAGTGGGAAATGACTCAAGAGCTGCTTTGTTGATTTAATTCTCAAAGTATATTTATAGTGCCACGATGTCTTAATTTTGTTTTCCCTTTGTATTTGTCTGATGTAAATATTAAGAGGTGAATGAATAAATATTTTCTTTTCTTCTTCCTAGTTCCTAGGAAGGTTGTTTGCTGTTTGATTTGTGACTAAGTTCATTGTTTGCCGCTGAAAAAACAGATGCAACCTTCCATAGGACCCAAAGTGGCACGCGTAGTGGCACAGAGTGTGGTCTAGTGACCAAGGAAGCATTGTAATTCCAATTCCAATGTGGTGAGAAATAGTAATGAGCGAATCTGTCCCATTTGGCTTCACTGGAAAAATTGCAAAACAACAAAAAAATTCATGGTGTTTTTTCTCACTCCAAATGCACCTATACAGTAGGTTAACTTTTGGTATGTTACAGAATGGCCAGTTCTTTAGCAACTTTTCAACTGGTCATCATTTTCTATATTTTTTTTATTATTTGCTTTCCAGCTTTTAAATGGGGGTCAGTGACCCCAGCAGCTAAACACTATTGTTCTGTTCGGTTAGATTAATTGTTATTGCTACTTTTATTACTTATCTCTGTTCAAACCCTCTCCTATTCATATTCCAATTTCTTATCACTGTCTGGTTGGTAGGATAATTTGGACCATAGCAACCTTATAGCTGCTAAAATTCCAAGCTGGAGAGTTGCTGAATATAAAGCTAAATAATTAAAAAAACATAGATAATAAAAAATGAAAGACCAATTGCAACTGAAAATGATTTTAGACTAGCACTCTCTATAACATACTTAAAGTTAAAGATGAAAAACCCCTTTAAAGGACATGTAAACCCTACATTTTACTACCATGTACTGTACATAAGTTGGGCACATCTCCCCCACTCACACCAAGCACCATCATATTTTCCTAAAACAAAGAGCAGCTTTTACCCGACAGCCATTTTCCCCTCTGACATCATCAGTTACATTTACATCTGCAATCAAAACATGTGCACTGTAAGGTTCATGCAATGAAGAAGGCAGGCTTACACAGGCAGAACTTACTTTGATAAAAACTACTGTTTGGACTGTGCCCTGTGGCAGTTGAGCCCAGGACAGGAGGTTAGAAGAAAAAAAGATGTTTCTCCGGCAGAGTTTCTGTGGAGACCAGCAATACCATCTCTTCATTGGCTGCTAGACTGGCGTGAGTGCTTTTAACAGCCAGAGTGACAGGTATTTCAATATTTCAAAGAGGTTGTTCACTGATTAAATATTTTTTGTGGGGGGTTTACATGTCCTTTAAAGTTAATAGGATTTTTTCTCATACCAAATGCATCAAAGTCAGTGGGAGTTTTCTCTTACTCCAAATACACTGAGGTGAGTGGTTGTTTTTTTACTGTTGTGGTTTTCTCACATTTTTGGCAGCAACAATCTGTGCAAAACATTTTCTCATCATTAATGAATAGAATGAATTGTGCTGTTGAACATCTTTACCCAATGAAATATCAATTATTAATTCTATCAGTTCAAGTCATGAGGGTTGGCAGAAGCCATAATGGGGTATAGGGACAAAGAGCACTCATGATGTAAAACAAAATTAAATTAATTCTATTAGCAGTGCCATATAACTGTTTTAGCAAGAAACTATGCTATTCAGGAACTCTGTTTGAAAACTAAGGACTTAAGAGCTCATTAACTACTGTATGTGCAGGTACATTATGTAAAGAACATGGTGAATTGTGCCCTGAGCTGCACAAATACAAACTGTTGCAGGGCTCTGTGCCCATGAATATAGTGCTGCCTGACTTCAGCAGCACAGTATTCAGGTGGGGTGGGAAAAGTCATTCAGATGTGTACTTTAGGGAATGCCACAGTGGAGCCCTGAATTACTACCTGCCCTGTGCAGTAAGAACACCAGGGTTTCATGGTTAGCTGCTCACAATATCATACCCCCCAACTGTCCCGCTTTTCGCGGGACAGTCCCGGTTTTTACAGTGCGTCCCGCTGTCCCGGATTGTTTAGTGAATGTCCCGCATTACGGAAATGCAGAACATTCATTAAACTATCCAGGCCAGCGGGATGTGCTGGCTGCAGCGGAGCGCTCCGACTCTGTCTCTTCTTGCGGCTCCTGCTTCTTATTCGGCTCCTCGTACAGCGGCGACAGGTCCTTTTATAAGGTTGCGCCCGTGCGTACGTGTGACGTCACATGTACGCACGGGCGCAACCTTATAAAAGGTCCTGTCGCCTCCGTACGAGGAGCCGAATAAGGAGCAGGAGCCGCAAGAAGTCTATGGGGGCCGCTATGTATGGGGGGAATTTTCTATTGGAGGTACTCTCTATGGGGGCAATTGGGGGGCTCTGTGTATGGGGGGCACTGTATGGGGGACACTGTGTAAGGAGGGCTACTGTGTATGGGGGGCTGTGTATGGGGGCTCTGTGTATGGGGGGCTCTGTGTATGGGGGGGGCTCTGTGTATGGGGGTACTGTGTATGGGGGGCACTGTATTGGGGACACTGTGTAAGGAGGGCTACTGTGTATGGGGGGGCACTGTGTAAGGAGGGCTACTGTGTATGGGGGGCTGTGTATGGGGGCTCTGTGTATGGGGGGCTCTGTGTATGGGGGGTACTGTGTATGGGGGGACACTGTGTAAGGAGGGCTACTGTGTATGGGGGGGGGCACTGTGTATGGGGGGCTACTGTGTATGGGGGGGCACTGTGTATGGGGGGACACTGTGTAAGGAGGGCTACTGTGTATGGGGGGGCACTGTGTATGGGGGGGGCACTGTGTATGGGGGCACTGTGTATGGGGGGTACTGTGTATGGGGGCACTGTGTATGGGGGCACTGTGTATGGGGGACACTGTGTATGGGGGGTACTGTGTATGGGGGCACTGTGTATGGGGGGTACTGTGTATGGGGGCACTTTCTATGGGGGCATTGTGTATGGAGAGTACTTTCTATGGGGGCATTGTGTATGGAGGGTACTTTCTATGGGGGCACTGTGTATGGGGGCTACTGTCTGTGGGGCAATTGAGGGCATGGTCTATGGGGCCAATTGGGGGCACTGTCTATGGGGGGGTACTGTTTATGGGGGCAAATGGGGCACTGTGTATGGGGGGAACTGTCTATGGGGGTGCTGTCTATTGGGCCATCGTGGGCACTATTTTAAAAATGGGGTGTGGCAATTGGGGCGTGGCCACAAAGTGGGCAAAAAAAAATTTTGTCCCTCTTTTCAGTTTTCAAATGTTGGGAGGTATGCAATATGCAGGTCAGGCATTGCCTTCAATTTTTCAAATTGTGCAGGAAAGACATTACTTTCACTACCTGAATATTATACAGTGCCTCCTTCAGCTCTGGAAATGCACAATATCCTAACATTTAAAGAAAAAACTGCTGCATAAATGCCAGATGCTTTAGTATCTCACATATCCCTACTACACGTGGTGATTCAATGTAGTGCTAAAATTCATTGCAGGATGAGCAAGATACACAATACTCCACAAAGGATTGGGCGGCTGATATGACAAGCAGAAGATCATTTTTTTATACCAAATCTTGATGTTAAAAAAAAGAATTAAACAAAAGTCAGGGTCATTAGGCTCCCATTTAGCAGACAGGAACAAGAAACCGAGAAATGATGAAGAATCTGCCCAGTTATAACTTTAGCAATCCTTTTTAGAGAAAAATATGATTAAAATATTCCATTCCCCCGATAATGCCTCTTTATTTACTGCAACCGTACGCTACAGAAATATTTAGATAAGGTCTGCACTTTCCATCAACCTTTAAAAGTACAGGAAAAAGATTATGAGATTTCAGCCACATTCCTGTTGCACAATAAATACTTAATGTGCTGGAATTAGAGTCCGCTCATTAGCTTTGCGAGTCTGACATTGTGCAGAACACTTGGCAAAACAGAGATTAGTGGGAGTATTAACTTTCCCTCTGATATTCACTGTGCAGCAACTAAATTCTTCTGCTGGAAGCCTCTGTAATTCGTCATAATACAGTGAATGTACTTTCCTCTGTGACGGGAAGGGTAATGTATACATACATCGCTATTAATGTACCTTCAGGCTAAGGAGAGAAGGGCAATTTATTGGGCTTAAGCTGGAATAAGCAAACACTGCATCGTAGGAAGAAAATGGCAATTGCAGTCTACATTGCACTTTGCTCTCTGCACTTGCAGACAGGGTCAGACTGGGGGGTTAAGGGCCCCCCCAAAGCTGCCACCCCAGGGGCCCCGGGAAGACACCGGCAGCCAGGGGAGTGGAAACAGGGTCGATTCTGGGGCTGACCAGGTATTTTCCAGGTGTCTTGGCAGGCCGGTCCGACCCTGCTTGCAGATATAAATGAGCCCTCATAACTCAAATGCTTAAATTTTATTTGAAAAACCTGGATCCCAGTGAAATCACATTCTATCCTTCATTTTAATTAAGTTAAATGAAAATTAGTCTGGATATTTGAATTGGAAAATAGCTTAAAATTTGAAAATATAACTCCCATTGACTTCTACATAAACCTGGCAGCGTTCAGACAGAAAACCTACTCATTCAAGTTCTTTTCTTGTGTTTAAAAAAAATCTCAAAAATTTTCACAATTCCAATTTGCTAATTTTTTTGCAAAAAGCTTGAATTGCTGTAAAAATTCAAATTCAAATGTTAATAAACCTGGCCCTTAGATAAGAGAACGTCAGCTAGGTAGATACAGGTGCATACAAAACAAAAAAAAATGATGGTAGGGGAGGAAACAAAACCTCTTTTATATATAATAAACTACATTGCCTCCACAAGAAAAAGGTGAAACCAAAAGAGAAATACCCAAGAAACTCTTATGGAATAGTCATATAATTATAAAAAGAGGAGAGCCATGAATAAATACAGAAAGCAATAAGCCAACAAGCTTTGTTGACAGAATGGCAATTGAGGCTGGTGTCCCATTTCGAGAAACCCGACATTAAATTACCACTAAAACCAGAATTGCCAGTCTGTGTTCCCTTTGTAGAAATAAAAGATACTACAGTGGTAGGGAGTTCACCTTGTTGTGTTATAGAAAATACTGCAGCCTGGTGATTTGTTTTAAAAGGAGAATTTGGAAGAGAAAAAGAAAAGAAACAAGTTTCACCCAAATTTTCTAATAGATTACTAAGCCAGTGTTTTTCAACCTTTTTTGGGCAAAGGCACACTTGTTTCATGAAAAAAATCACGAGGCACGCCACCATTAGAAAATGTTAAAAAATTTAACTCTGTGCCCAGCAGCAGTGCCCCCCTAGTACACTGGTGCCAAGAGCAGTGCCCCCCTAGTACATTGGTGCCCAGCAGCAGTGCCCCCCTAGTACATTGGTGCCAAGAGCAGTGCCCCCCTAGTACACTGGTGCCCAGCAGCAGTGCCCTCCTAGTACATTGGTGCCAAGAGCAGTGCCCCCCTAGTACACTGGTGCCCAGCAGCAGTGCCCCCCTAGTACATTAGTGCCAAGAGCAGTGCCCCCCTAGTACATTGGTGCCCAGCAGCAGTGCCCCCCTAGTACATTGGTGCCAAGAGCAGTGCCCCCCTAGTACATTGGTGCCCAGCAGCAGTGCCCCCCAGTACATTGGTGCCAAGAGCCAGCCCCCCTAGTACATTGGTGCCCAGCAGCAGTGCCCCCATAAGTCAGTGTGCCCCGTGGCCCCCCCTAATACATTGGTGCCCAGCAGCATTTTACTCTTCGGCGGCTTCAGCAGCATCTTCCCCTCACGCGCGCCGCCTCTGCACTTCTGCCTACACGTGACCGCACACAGGCTCTTTTATAACGTTGCGCCCCGTGCGTACTGACGTCACCCGTACACACGGGGCGCAACCAATGACAGGGCCCGGATTTTTTTTTGAAAGTAAAAATTGCGGCCCTGCCTACGGCACACCAGGCAACATCTCGCGGCACACTAAGCAATAAGGTAACTAAGCAATACTATTTAACAAGAAGTCTAACACTTAAATTAAATGAATAAAGAAAATGGCTGTAAACACAGATAGTACAAAGTGCAGGACAGGGTGCAAACTACAAAACAATGCAAACCACCATGTTGTTGATATGTTTTTTTCACACACTTTGTAACAGGGATGCAGTACTTTATGCTTTCATGTGTGGATACAGTGCTGCCAGTGTTCAGCAGTGCTGTATTCATAAGGGGCAGGGGGGAGGCATGTAGGCACCCCATCTTTTGCCTACCTAACCGCTAGACTGCAGAGTTGTGAGGTCATTGGCATGCATTGCAGTTGCTTGCACCCAGTGCTGGATTTGACAGGAGGGCGCCCAGAGGCCACCCCCATTCTCCACCTCCCTCCCCCCCTCCAACGCAAGCATATGCATCCTTTCTACTTACATACGGTGCAGTGGGGCAGGACACGCAGAAGTTTTCAATGCGTCCCATTCCCAGTGCTCCGTATGGGAGCAAATTCTACGTGTGCCTAGGCGGCATGCCATCCCTAAATCTGTGCCACCCCTAAATCTGTGCTGCCCTTGGCCATGGCCTTTGTGGCCTTGCCACAAATCCAGGCCTGCTTGCACCCCCTCCTGCTGCAGCCTCCATTTTGACAACCAGTCATTAGCTCCCTGTCCCAGCAGATGGTGCCCTCCACCCTGTTGTGCCCTAGGCAGCTGCCTCTGTTGCCTATCCCTAGTTCTGACCCTGATGCATAGTTTATTTATGACAACAGTGCCCTCAGAATCACAGTAATAAAAAACCCCTTTTCCTTTGGTGTTCCAGACAGGTCTCAGGCGTCACCATCACTGTCTGACATGGGCAGCGCATTTCTTATCATTTTAATTGCCAAACAGTGAGGTTCAGGAAAGAGTGTATTAACTTCCCCAGTTCTACCAGAAAGCACAGAGGTGGCCAAATCGCCTGCTATGCCATAGCACTAAAGCGACTGTTTTCAATAATAAGGCAGATCATGAATAATGTTGATTTATTAATATTAGTTACATGCTAGAAGATGGTATATAAGCAAGCAGAATTATGCAAATCAATTTGATACTGATACTTTGTTTTCAGAAGTTTTTCTGATGATATGATACTTTTAAATGACTTACTTTCTCTTAAAACAACAGGCAGACGTACAATGTACTCAGACATATAAAAAATGCATGAAATAGGACTAGACAAGTTCTTTGATTTTTTGTAGAAAGGTCCCTGGGGCTTCATTTTTATGTTTATTAGTGTCAGTTGTGGATTAATTATGCCAATTATCTCCACTTCTACTTGAGTTAAAAATACTCCAAGCTCTAATACTGGTGTTACTCCGACATGCACCCAAATGATGTTACTGCATACACACTGCATATGATAGACCTGGTTCATAAGTAGGCCCAGGGTCATGGGATTCTATTGCCTACAAAACTGCAGCATGAGAACTCATGTTGTTACCCATGCTTGGCTAATGCAGACAAGGTGGTGCAGGAACCCCTTTTTGCCTGTTTCACAGGGCTGAACTAGGGGTAAGCAGCAGAGATACAGCAAAATAGACAGGGGGTGCTATGGGAGGGATACTACTGCAAGGGAGATGAGGTGGAGGGCAGTATTCAGGCAGGGCACTGGGACAAGTTTTATGGCTGTGGGTGTCAAATGTCAGACTCTGCATGGTTCACATTTAAGTGTTAACGTTGGTGTGTGGTTACTTGCTAAGCAGTATGTGTATTGACATTGGTGTGTGGACAATGTGGCATTTAGCATTCACAAATTCTTAAACCTCTGCTGCCTGTACCAACCTTTCACTTGACTCTTACCCTGCAACTCACTAATGATTTAGATTGACGCCTGGACATTTGTGGTTTGTGCATGGGAGCTTCTGTATGTTGCACTTCTGTCACTCCTCCACTAGGTACTGCCCTGTGCTCAGTGGCTGAATCTTTCATAGAAGGAGAGGCAATTACGCATTATTTACTCAAAAGCAACATACATTAGAGGGGATTATAGGCAGATAGGGGATGTTTTTTCCAATAAAAACAATCAGTGCACCAGAGGTCACCCCTATAGATTAGAGGAACGGAGCTTCCATTTGAAGCAGCGTAGGGGGTTCTTCACCGTGAGAGCAGTGAGGTTGGGAAATGCCCTTCCTAGTGATGTGGTAATGGCAGATTCTGTTAATGCCTATAAGAGGGGCCTAGATGAGTACTTAAACAAGGATAGTATCCAAGGCTATTGTGATATCTACAGTTAGTATTGATGTTGGTATATATGGTTTATGTGAGTGTATAGATAGGTCAGTATGGGTCTGTATGTGAGTATATAGATAGGTCAGTATGGGTCTGTATGTGAGTGGATAGATAGGTCAGTATGGGTCTGTATGTGAGTGTATAGATAGGTCAGTATGGGTCTGTATGTGAGTGTATAGATATGTCAGTATGGGTCTGTATGTGAGTGTATAGATAGTTCAGTATGGGTCTGTATGTGAGTGTATAGATAGGTCAGTATGGGTCTGTATGTGAGTGTATAGATAGGTCAGTATGGGTCTGTATGTGAGTGTATAGATATGTCAGTATGGGTCTGTATGTGAGTGTATAGATAGTTCAGTATGGGTCTGTATGTGAGTGTATAGATAGGTCAGTATGGGTCTGTATGTGAGTGTATAGATAGGTCAGTATGGGTCTGTATGTGAGTGGATAGATAGGTCAGTATGGGTCTGTATGTGAGTGGATAGATAGGTCAGTATGGGTCTGTATGTGAGTGGATAGATAGGTCAGTATGGGTCTGTATGTGAGTGTATAGATAGGTCAGTATGGGTCTGTATGTGAGTGGATAGATAGGTCAGTATGGGTCTGTATGTGAGTGTATAGATAGGTCAGTGTGGGTCTGTATGTGAGTGTATAGATAGGTCAGTATGGGTCTGTATGTGAGGGTATAGATAGGTCAGTATGGGTCTGTATGTGAGGGTATAGATAGGTCAGTATGGGTCTGTATGTGAGTGTATAGATAGGTCAGTATGGGTCTGTATGTGAGTGTATAGATAGGTCAGTATGGGTCTGTATGTGAGTGTATAGATAGGTCAGTATGGGTTTGTATGTGAGTGTATAGATAGGTCAGTATGGGTTTGTATGTGAGTATATAGATAGGTCAGTATGGGTCTGTATGTGAGTGGATAGATAGGTCAGTATGGGTCTGTATGTGAGTGTATAGATAGGTCAGTATGGGTTTGTATGTGAGTGTATAGATAGGTCAGTATGGGTTTGTATGTGAGTATATAGATAGGTCAGTATGGGTCTGTATGTGAGTGTATAGATAGGTCAGTATGGGTTTGTATGTGAGTATATAGATAGGTCAGTATGGGTCTGTATGTGAGTGGATAGATAGGTCAGTATGGGTCTGTATGTGAGTGGATAGATAGGTTAGTATGGGTCTGTATGTGAGTGTATAGATAGGTCAGTATGGGTTTGTATGTGAGTATATAGATAGGTCAGTATGGGTCTGTATGTGAGTGGATAGATAGGTCAGTGTGGGTCTGTATGTGAGTGGATAGATAGGTCAGTGTGGGTCTGTATGTGAGTGTATAGATAGGTCAGTATGGGTCTGTATGTGAGTGGATAGATAGGTCAGTATGGGTCTGTATGTGAGTGTATAGATAGGTCAGTATGGGTCTGTATGTGAGTGTATAGATAGGTCAGTGTGGGTCTGTATGTGAGTGTATAGATAGGTCAGTGTGGGTCTGTATGTGAGTGTATAGATAGGTCAGTATGGGTCTGTATGTGAGTGGATAGATAGGTCAGTGTGGGTCTGTATGTGAGTGTATATATAGGTCAGTGTGGGTCTGTATGTGAGTGGATAGATAGGTCAGTATGGGTCTGTATATGAGTGGATAGATAGGTCAGTATGGGTCTGTATGTGAGTGTATATATAGGTCAGTATAGGTTTGTGCGTGCTGGGTTTACTTGAAAGGGTTGAACTTGAAGGACTCAACCCTATTTAACTATGTAACTATAAAAGAGATGTGAAAACAAGGCAACAAAATCCATAGAATGGGATCTCACATTTAAAGGAAACTGCAAGACTCTATATTGTAAAAGGTCAAGGATGAAAACAATGGAAACAACATGACTGTAGCATCACTATATACTTACATTACCATCTATCTCTTGTCTTAATGGGTCTTGTTAAACCAGTACTCCATGCAGTTTAGGGGAGATGCTGAACTAGGCTCTTTGTGGAGTAGAACAAGCCTAGGGCAGGGGAGGGACCTGCTGTTCAGGACCATGGAAAGCAGACTTGAGCCCCAGTGCAGAGAGGAAGGCTTTCCATGGGATGAGGATAGCCTAGCACAGATGCTACAGGGCACAACGCAAACAAATCATGTTTGGATGTTGCTCACACACAGTTCATAAGAAGGCAGTATACAATATTGGGATATTCTACATAGATTTTGCTTTTAAGGCAAAATACTAGCCCATTGTATTGCAAATCAGTTCACAATGTATAGTCCAGCCCCTCAGTCATAATTTTCCAGCTCTATCTCCTATTGAATTCCTTGAGGAAGTTTAAAAAAATGCTCTCATCAAATTAGTCTTTAGCATGAATCACTAATATATATATATATATATATATATATAGATAGATAGATAGATAGATAGATAGATAGATAGATAGATGATAGATAGATAGATAGATAATTGCAATTCTGTATGATTTTGACATTTTATTTCTTCAGAGTTTGACATTATAGGTGACCTAAATACAATTGAAGAACTCTGCCTTGCACAATGTAGGCCACTTTCTAAAGGGATAAAAATACTGTGTATGTTAATCAGGATACAGCTTGATGGTATAAGTGCTCAGTCACCTTGCAATGGCAGCCCTAAATTACACTAACTGATGAATTGAGTCTTGTAAAAAAAACATGAGGTCACCGACTTTTTTGAATTAATTTCTATTAATTGTATCAACTAATATGGCCTTCAAGCGTGGGTTTTGGCATGTCGCAGGCTCACTGCATGTAAAAACATGCATATCCCCCTGGGTTGTCAAAGATTTGTTATGACAGTTTAAAGCCAATGACATTTTTTAAAAAGGCATCCGAATCCAGGCTTTCAAATAGGAAAGCATAGTACTATTATATAGGAAATATGTCAACATATAAAGGTAAGGGACCTGTTATCCAGAATCCAGAACCTGGGTTTTTTTTGGATACGGGATCTTTGCATAATTTGGATCTCCATATATTCGCCAAAAGTCTGTTCATCTGAACATTAAATAAACCCAACAGAATTATTTTGCCTCTAATAAGGATTATATCTTAGTTGGGATCAAGCACAAGGTACTGTTTTATTATTACAGAGAAAAGGGAATCATTTAACCATGAAATAAACCCAATAGGGCTGTTCTGCCCCCAATAAGGGGTAATTATATCTTAGTTGGGATCAAGTACAGGTACTGTTTTATTGTTACAGAGAAAAGGGAATCATTTAACCATGAAATAAACCCAATAGGGCTGTTCTGCCCCAATAAGGGGTAATTATATCTTAGTTGGGATCAAGTACAGGTACTGTTTTATTATTACAGAGAAAAGGGAATCATTTAACCATTAATTAAAACCCAATAGGACTGTTCTGCCCCCAATAAGGGGTAATTATATCTTAGTTGGGATCAAGTACAGGTACTGTTTTATTATTACAGAGAAAAGGGAATCATTTAACCATGAAACCATTTGGATTTTGCCAAAGCATTTGATACCGTTCCCCACAAACGACTGCTTTCTAAGCTAAGGTCTATTGGTCTTAGTGAAGTCGTTTGCACATGGATAGAAAACTGGCTACAGGATCGGGTACAGAGGGTGGTTGTTAATGGCACATTCTCTACTTGGAATAAGGTCCTCAGTGGGGTCCCTCAGGGTTCTGTACTGGGTCCACTTTTGTTTAATTTGTTCATAAATGACTTAGGGGAGGGTATTATGAGTAATGTATCAGTGTTTGCAGATGACACAAAACTCTGCAGACCAGTCAATTCTATCCAGGATGTGACATCCCTGCAGCAGGATCTTGACCAACTGGCAATCTGGGCAGCTAAGTGGCAGATGAGATTTAATGTGGATAAATGTAAGGTCATGCACCTGGGATGTAAAAATATGCAAGCCCCGTATAACCTTAATGGGACTGCACTAGGCAAATCCATAATGGAGAAGGATCTTGGAGTCCTTGTAGATAATAAACTTGGCTGTAGCAAGCAATGCCAGGCAGCAGCTGCAAGGGCAAACAAGGTTCTGAGCTGTATTAAAAGGGGTATAGATTCACGGGAGGAGGGGGTTATTCTTCCCCTTTACAGAGCACTGGTAAGGCCCCATCTAGAATATGCTGTTCAGTTTTGGTCTCCAGTGCTCAAACGGGACATTATTGAGCTAGAGAGGGTCCAGAGAAGGGCAACTAAGCTGGTAAAGGGTATGGAAAGTCTCGGTTATGAAGAAAGACTGGCCAAGTTGGGTCTGTTTACACTGGAGAAGAGGCGCTTAAGAGGTGACATGATAACTATGTATAAATATATAAGGGGATCATATAATAACCTCTCTAATGTTTTATTTACCAGTAGGTCCTTCCAACGGACACGAGGGCACCCACTCCGTTTAGAAGAAGGGAGGTTCCATTTAAATATTCGGAAAGGATTTTTTACAGTGAGAGCTGTGAAGTTGTGGAATTCCCTCCCCGAATCAGTCGTACTGGCTGATACATTATATAGCTTTAAGAAGGGGCTGGATGGATTCTTAGCAAGTGAGGGAATACAGGGTTATGGGAGATAGCTCTTAGTACAAGTTGATACAGGGACTGGTCCGATTGCCATCTTGGAGTCAGGAAGGAATTTTTTCCCCTCTGAGGCAAATTAGAGAGGCTTCAGATGGGGTTTTTTGCCTTCCTCTGGATCAACTTGTAGTTAGGCAGGTTAGGTATAGGCATTATGGTTGAACTTGATGGACGTATGTCTTTTTTCAACCCAACTTACTATGTTACTATGAAATAAACCCAATAGGGCTGTTCTGCCTCCAATAAGGGGTAATTATATCTTAGTTGGGATCAAGTACAGGTACTGTTTTATTATTACAGAGAAAAGGGAATCATTTAACCATGAAATAAACCCAATAGGGCTGTTCTGCCCCAATAAGGGGTAATTATATCTTAGTTGGGATCAAGTACAGGTACTGTTTTATTATTATAGAGAAAAGGGAATCATTTAACCATGAAATAAACCCAATAGGGCTGTTCTGCCCCCAATAAGGGGTAATTATATCTTAGTTGGGATCAAGTACAGGTACTGTTTTATTATTACAGAGAAAAGGGAATCATTTAACCATGAAATAAACCCAATAGGGGTTTAAGTAATGTTTTATTGATTTTTTTAATAGACATAAGGTATGGAGATCCAAATTACGGAAAGACCCCTTATCCGGAATACCCTTGGTCCCGAGCATTCTGCATAACGGGTCCTATACCTGTACTGCAATAACAGTGTTTCTTTTTCTCGGGGGACCCAAATTAAGGTGCAGAATCAGCTTTGCAGCC
This sequence comes from Xenopus tropicalis, assembly GCF_000004195.4. Lineage (NCBI taxonomy): Eukaryota > Metazoa > Chordata > Amphibia > Anura > Pipidae > Xenopus > Xenopus tropicalis. Next base: position 152,653,450 of record NC_030678.2, on the reverse strand, counting down.
TCGCTCTAATTACTGTTTTCTGTTGTAGGAAGAAATTTCATATTTTTGAGGGGACTGTGGAGACCTTAAACAGCATGGGGCCCAAGGCTGAATCAGCAGTGTAATAGGCACAGGTAAAGGGTCTATTATTCGGAATGCTTGGGACCTGGGGTTTTCCTGATAAGGCATCTTTGGATTTCTGGATCTCTGTAAAAACAGTAAACATTAAAAAAAATAATAGGAAGAGAGCAGCTCATTTTAGTCCTTGGGATTGCACGGTAACAGTTCCCTTTGTTTACTGCAGGGATCATGGAAACATAGATCTTCATAAAAGGATTGCACAGATAAAAATGTTTGTTCAGTGGCAATGACCCATGGTTTATTCTAGGGGTTGTGATATATAAATCCTCTGCAAGTGTGATTGTTGCCATTATTCTATGTTGCAGAAAGAGACAAGAGACACTTTCAGTTTAACTGGAGAATAAATACATTTGCCATTTTAATTGGCACATTTCTTTTATGCTGAATAATAACCTTTTAAAGGGAACACTAACCTTAAAGGAATACTGTCATGGAAAAACATGTTTTTTTCAGAAACATGAGTTAATAGAGCTTCTCCAGCAGTTTCCTGCATTGAAATATATTTTTTATATTTAGTTTTTAAATTTGACATGGGGCTAGCCATATTCTTCATCTCCCAGGGTGCCACAGCCATGTGACCTGTGCTCTGATAAATTTCAGTCACACTTTACTACTGCGCTGCAAGTTGGAGTGATATCCCCCCCCCCAGCAGTCGATCAGCAGAACAATGGGAAGGGAGCAAGATAGCAGCTTCCAGTAGGTATCAGAATAGCACTCAGTAGTAAGAAATCCAAGTCCGGCTTGGGACTCCTCCAGTTACGTGGGAGTAGGAGAAACAATAGGTTGCCTGAAAGCAGTTCTAATGTGTAGCGCTGGCTCCTTCTGAAAGCTCAGACTCAGGCACAATGCACTGAGATGGCGCCTACACACCAATATTACAGCTAAAAAAATACATTTGTTGGTTCAAGAATAACATTTTAAATGGCAGAGTGAAGTATTTGCTATGTAAACAGTGTAATTTAGAAATAAAAAGTACCCCATAAAAATCATCACAGTATCCCTTTAACTTTTTAGTATGTTATAGAATGGCCATTTCTTTTCACTAAGTGTTCCATAGATTCCATTTTAAAATAATTCAAATTTTCCAAAATCGTTTCCTTTTTCTCTGTATTAATAAAATAGTACCTTATAGTTGATCCTAAATGGCATGAATCTCTATTGAAGGCAAAATAATCATACTGGGTTTAATCAATTTTTAAATGATTTTTTTGTAGACTTAAAGCATGGCGATCCAAATTACAGAAAGATCCCTTATTTAGAAAGCCTCAGTTCCCTACCGTTCTGGATAATAGGTCCCATGCCTGCATCAGTTGCTGATGTATTATCACAACACATTATACACTACACCAGTGTTTTTCAACCTTTTTTGGGCAAAGGCACACTTGTTTCATGAAAAAAATCACGAGGCACACCACCATTAGAAAATGTTAAAAAATTTAACTCTGTGCCCAGCAGCAGTGCCCCCCTAGTACATTGGTGCCAAGAGCAGTGCCCCCCTAGTACATTGGTGCCCAGCAGCAGTGCCCCCCTAGTACATTGGTGCCAAGAGCAGTGCCCCCCTAGTACATTGGTGCCAAGAGCAGTGCCCACCTAGTACATTGGTGCCCAGCAGCAGTGCCCCCCTAGTACATTGGTGCCAAGAGCAGTGCCCCCCTAGTACATTGGTGCCAAGAGCAGTGCCCCCCTAGTACATTGGTGCCAAGAGCAGTGCCCACCTAGTACATTGGTGCCCAGCAGCAGTGCCCCCCTAGTACATTGGTGCCAAGAGCAGTGCCCCCCTAGTACATTGGTGCCAAGAGCAGTGCCCCCCTAGTACATTGGTGCCAAGAGCAGTGCCCCCCTAGTACATTGGTGCCCAGCAGCAGTGCCCCCCTAGTACATTGGTGCCCAGCAGCAGTGCCCCCCTAGTACATTGGTGCCCAGCAGCAGTGCCCCCCTAGTACATTGGTGCCCAGCAGCAGTGCCCCCCTAGTACATTGGTGCCCAGCAGCAGTGCCCCCCTAGTACATTGGTGCCCAGCAGCAGTGCCCCCCTAGTACATTGGTGCCAAGAGCAGTGCCCCCCTAGTACATTGGTGCCAAGAGCAGTGCCCCCCTAGTACATTGGTGCCAAGAGCCAGCCCCCCTAGTACATTGGTGCCCAGCAGCAGTGCCCCCATAAGTCAGTGTGCCCCGTGGCCCCCCCTAATACATTGGTGCCCAGCAGCATTTTACTTCTGCTCTTTGGCGGCTTCTCCGGTGGCTTCAGCAGCATCTTCGTATCCCTCAGGCGCGCCGCCTCTGCACTTCTGCCTACACGCGACCGCACACAGGCCCTTTTATAACGTTGCGCCCCGTGCGTACTGACGTCACCCGTACACACGGGGCGCAACCAATGACAGGGCCCGGATTTTATTAAAGGGGGCCCGAGCTACTAAGAAAAACTGTAGCATCGCCGGGCCCCCTTTGAAAGTAAAAATTGTGGCCCTGCCTACGGCACACCAGGCAACATCTCGCGGCACACTAGTGTGCCGCGGAACAGGGGTTGAAAAACGCTGCACTACACAGTACTATTACTTCTACAGGCTGACTCTGCTTGCCTATCCAATGCATTACAACATCATAACTGTTATAGCATTCATTTGTTGTTACAATTTCAAGTCTCCCAATAGGAAATATTATTAAATTAGATTACCAAGAGTAGGTGTTAGGAATTTTAATGCTTTGCCTGACTAGGTGATATCTTATATACTGTAATGAAAGTTCTGGCTATATGGTGCATTATGGCTTCATAATAGTCAGACCCAGAATAGCTGTTGTATTGAAATGCATGCAATTTAATGCATTATCAGATCATAGGCAACATATGCAATAAAGGGGTAGTTCATCTTTAAGTTAACTTTAGTATGATGCAAAAACCGAGACAATTTGCAATTGGTCCTAATTTTTTAATTATTGCACTTTTTGTCTAGAAGCTCTTCAATATGGAAGTTATGGATGCTAGAGTCCAAAGTGCTGTAGCAACCAGGCAGTGGTGTGAATGGGAGACTATAATTAGGAGAGGGCCTGAAAAAGATAAGAAACATACAGTAAGTAATAAAAAGTAACAAATAATAGTTTCGGATGCTGGGGGTCAGTTAACCCAATTTGAATGCTGGAAAAAGTTAGAAGAAGAAAGCAAATCATTTAAAAAATAAAAAATGAAGAGCAATTGTAAGTTGCTTAGAATTGGTTATTCTATAACATACTAAAAGTTACCTTAAAGGGGAACCATCCTTTTAATTATTGCAGTTCTAAGCCTGCCTACAGGATTCATTATGACATTACATTAAGCAAGACCATCTTAGCTGTTTTAATGCTACAGCTGCAACAGTTAAGGAATGCTCTTCATATTCCTCATAAACTTTACCCTACTGTGTATAAATGTAATAGGAACCTTTGACTGTAAGCCCCACTGGCACAGGGACTGATGGGAATGTGAAAAGGGCCTTAGATTGTGAGCTCCACTGGGGCAGGGACTGATGGGAATGTGATAGGGGCCTTAGATTGTAAGCTCCACTGGGGCAGGGACTGATGGGAATGTGATAGGGACCTTAGATTGTAAGCTCCACTGGGGCAGGGACTGATGGGAATGTGATAGGGGCCTTAGATTGTAAGCTCCACTGGGGCAGGGACTGATGGGAATGTGATAGGGGCCTTAGATTGTAAGCTCCACTGGGGCAGGGACTGATGGGAATGTGATAGGGGCCTTAGATTGTAAGCTCCACTGGGGCAGGGACTGATGGGAATGTGATAGGGACCTTAGATTGTAAGCTCCACTGGGGCAGGGACTGATGGGAATGTGATAGGGACCTTAGATTGTAAGCTCCACTGGGGCAGGGACTGATGGTAATGTGATAGGGACCTTAGATTGTAAGCTCCACTGGGGCAGGGACTGATGGGAATGTGATAGGGACCTTAGATTGTAAGCTCCACTGGGGCAGGGACTGATGGTAATGTGATAGGGACCTTAGATTGTAAGCTCCACTGGGGCAGGGACTGATAGGAATGTGATAGGGACCTTAGATTGTAAGCTCCACTGGGGCAGGGACTGATGTATAATCTCTGTAATGCACTGAGGAATATGTTGTTGCTATATAACAGGTTATTAAAGTAAATAATTATTATATCATGAAGCATTACAAAGTCTGGCATAGCAGTTCAGTAATTACTGTGTGCCCTTAAGCGTGTTCAGTGTTATTTTACAATGCTACATAAGAAATGCTCTGCTTTTATTAGTTTTCCTCATTGTGCCCCTTTTAACATTTGGTTTAAGTTTGATGGTAAGCTTTCTCTTTGTTATAAGCAGCTTCTACATGGAAACGAGAAAGCTATTTTTTTATTTGTTTTAAATTGTACAGTGCAGTCCAACTTGCCAGGTTATCTTTTATTTACATTGGTGGATTTGTAGCTATTTTAATCTGACTCTTTCAATTCTGAAATGCTTAAAGTTCCCTAGTTGCCAGGGTCAGTAATCGTAGTAACCAGAAAGAAAATTTATATGTCACGATTATAAATGTGTATCAAGGGTAAAGTAGGAGAGGTTATTGACAAGTGGGCTAATAACATACTAAGGAGACAATGAACTCTAAAGAAGATACATCTAAACATACAGAACAGTCAGCCATCCTGCTAATGCTATTTTCAATGTGTATTTAACCATAAAAGTCTATAAATTATTGAGTGAAATAAATAGTGGCCCTTAAAGATTTTTTAAATGCTAAGTCATATAAAAAGGTCAGGGATGCTGCTTACTTACACTCAATTTTATGTATTGCCCAAGCTTTGCCATTAGATATATTCCAGGCCTAGGGGAGAACAAAGGACTTTGCAGCTCAGAAAGATGGACAGTTGCCATATGGTTTATCTCTCTCCCATTCATGTATCAGACTACCATTAGCTTGCATGATAGCAAAGCTACAGATGTGTTGTAAATTTTGTTTAGTTGATCAAAGAAGAAAAGCACCATACCCTTGCCTGAAACCAATGTGTAATATTGTGTAAAATGGTATATTTTTTTAAAAATGTGTGTTGTGGTTATTTCTATTACTATAGTGGTACACAAAAATAACACTAAGTTGCTTTTTGACAGGGACTCTTCATCAGTATCAGAGCCAATGTCTCACAGGAGGAAGCATCGTAAAGGTTACTGTGTTGTCTGGAAATGCTTGTCACTGAGAGTAAATGAGATAAAGAGGCTCAGCTGAGGCAAAGTAAGGGAATGCATACAAACTGCGTAGAACTGCATCTAAACAACAAACGTGACAACTAATAACATAATACTATTAAACCTTAGGTAAAATAAAATTAAAATATAATAAAAATGTGATGACAATGTAGGCCTATTTTGTTCACCTGCAATTCTCAGAACATGGAAGCTAGAAGTTGTAGGTCAACAGATTCTGAAGAGGTGTAAGTTGAACATCTGACTAAAGGTGGCCATACATGGGCAGATTTCAGCTGCCAATTCAGGTTCTTCAGACTGATTTGGCAGCTTATCTGCCAGTGTATGGGCACCGCTGATGGACCTTCCTGACCTATATCTGGTCTGGCAATTAGAGGATAGGGGACAGGGTTTATTGTGTAGATTTAATCAGGTTTCCATCTATATTGCTAGTGCAGTTTCTGCCATGACGCAAAATAAGAAGCTTAAACAGGGGTGGTAAAACACTGCTGGTAACTTTTGGAGTTTTTAATGGGAAATTTTACTCTTTTAATGTAGACATCCTAACAAACCAGAAACCCTTATCCGCCGGGGGATTCAAAATATATTAACCCAGCGGCATATTGGTGTGTAGGTGATAAAAGGGATCGCATCAGGTGAACTACAAGCAGAACTGATCAGGTTTATATTATATGAAAATGTGCGAGAATAAATACACACACAACATATGAATGGTAAATCAATAAAGTTTATTATACTGGTACGTTGTATCTCGGTTAAGTTGGATAATACTCACCTGCGAAGTTTAACTTTACTTACCTGATCCCTAGAAATAAAAGGAGGGAATACTCATACACAAAATACATTGGTTGAGTACTAGCACAGTCCCTTATATCGGTGCCTTGTAAATTCTCTTTTGAGGCCCTTCTAGCTACTAAAAAAGAACGGTTACTGTTTCTCTTAGAACTGACAAACTACATAAGGGATCAGAGAAAAAAACCCCATCCGGCTTTTGCTACATATGTTACGAAGTCTCCAAACTTATGTAACAATACCGACACATTTTGAGCCACTATCCTTAAGTGTATCGAAAACAATATCGCTGTATACAATCTAAACTTACCGGAGCTACAAACGCTTCTCATTGTAGCACCTAAGTAATAGTACAGACATTCTGTAATAAGTCACAAGTGCAATCATTAGACATAGTACCCAAACAGCGTGTGTTATACATTTTTAATCTTTTCCTTCTTAACTTTCCTATCAATTTTATTACAATTTTTTAATTATTCCAAAGTAAAAGTTATATTTTAATTCTCTAGGTGTGCCAGTTTCTGATTCTTTTTGTGTCTTTAACACTATACTTTATATCACGAACTTCAAAATACTGTGCACCCTAAAAACCGTGTGTAGTGCGAGGTTTTTTCTACATACATCATCCTAACAAACCAATCCCCTCAGCCCAAACTGCAACACTGGGCCTCCTGCCTTAGGCAGCAGCAGACATGAAATGCATCTGTTTATTGTCTGCTCAAACCTTACTTCTTTGTTAAAAAATTAGGTGCCTGGAGCTGAGCGGCAGTGACATAAGTAGAAATAAATGTTCCCCAGACCAATTTTATGGGTCATATAATTGTAGTGAAGGTGAACGGCTATTTACAACCACAAGTGACGTGCGAGGTGCAATTCTGGCAACAAGTCACCATGTTTTTTTAACCCACAATGCAGCACTGTTTCCCATAATTCCAATATCATTGTGCCCATTAGGGGAAAGTCACGCTTGCTGCAATTGCACTGAAAACCTTTGGTGTTGGGATGTCATAATTTCTGGTATTTGGCATCAAAATGACGCCTGCGTGTGATTCTTTGGGCACAAGTGAACTCCTACAGTGGCCTAATTGTGCAGGCCCCTGTAGGAACTTTGAGCAATTTATTCGAGCAGACTGGCGGGGTGCAATGACCCTATATAGATTTATGTACTTTTGTGAATTGCTTTAAATGCTCAAAACGTTGGTGCATTTACTTACCTAAATGGACCTCATTTCTAGGAATGGATTTTTAGACACATGGATGAAGAAGAGTTAACAATACAGCATATTTTGTTCATGTTTGTGCATCAATATAACCTGCAGATAAATGGTTTCCAGAATACCTACAAGCAATCGTTCTCAGTACTTTACACAGCATTATCCTTTCATATCACTTGTCTATTTATTTTTAAAGGTTAGAAGGGGAGAGGCTAATAGTCTGCTGATAGCGCCTCACTTGTCATATTCAATTAAAGTACTGCACTTGGCTCCCTGTCCATGACAAAAACAAACACTGAATTATGCTACGGCCATTGCAGGCACAGCTGTTAAAATGCTATCAATCATATCAAAGTGCCTTCCTATAATGTTTATTAAATGGGGAGTTTTGGGTAGTTTCTTTGAGAAATCGCTAATACATTTACAGAAGTCCTGAGCCACTCACATTTAACTGTTTTGGAAACGGAAGATCATTATTTTTTTGGATTTGGCCAAATATATATATATTTTTGGACTCAAAATAATTACATTACATGGAAAATTATTTTCACTTTTATCTGTCTAAGCATTAAAGTGATACTGACACGAAAAAACAACTTTTTAAAATATAAATCTACATAAAAAGTTGCCTATAGGTCGTGTTGAGTAATTGTTACTTGAAATCCCAAAACCTGACTGTTTTGCCAGCCTGACTGTCCCTTCTCAGCCTGTCAGTTATAGCTTCTAATGCTAACGGCCTACTGCTTCACAAATATGGCCGCCCCCTCATAGAGGGACATGGGGGATCAGATAGGGAATGTAAAAGCTTGGACAAATACCTTTATGGCTAAATTATAAATAGCATGCAAAGACAATGTTATGACAGATGCAAAAATTGTTTCATTTCTGGTGTCAGTATCTCTTTAACTTACTCACTTACTTACTTGTCTTTTAGGATCTGGTTCAAAATAACCGTCTGCCTATTAACACTGAATACGCTCTTTACAGTAAATACTTTATTTTTTTTAATAGTTTTACATAGGACCTTACCAGGGACCTATGTAAACCCCAAATGGAAGTGCTAGAGCACTAATGGCACACAAGAGCACTCCTTGGTGCTCATTCAAAATGCACTTGTGTCGGAGGTCTGGCTGCCCTCTTCACCTATTTCTGGATAGAAGTCTGTGGGAATTCAGGAAAGTGCAGGTCAGGAACCCCACATATCTCTAGAGGAATTCACCAGAGAAGGATCAAAGGCCGAGTAATGCAAGCTTTACCCTAGCAACTACAAGCCAAGCAGGGAAACACTGAAGGCAAAAAAGACACCCCACAGGGATAACAGTGTTATACACCGAAGTAATTTCCTACTTCCCAGCTCCAAGGCCCCTGTGAATTGGGACAGTAAAGAGTAAATTAAAATCCTCATTAACTTGCTCACAATACATGTAATTTGAATGCAAAATGCATTGCAGTTCATTTAAAATGATCACAACATTAAACAGAACCATGGTGACATACGGTACAGCTAAGGTTACATTCTAGCTCTGACACCACTATCTGTTGCTTAGCATACACCTTTAATATTTGTCTCTGGATTATTTGAGACCAAAATATTATTTGGATTCTGTTGCTTACACTTTAGATTTATTATTATTATAGTACAATGTAGTTCTAAAGAATAAAATGAAGGGAAAACTAAGCATAACAGGCTAAAAGGAATATTGTTCTAAGTCCATATGGCATGTTGCTTTGCCTCAGAAGAGGCTGAATTAATAAGACCATGGACTCAGCAAGGTGTTGATAATGTGGCTGTATTGATTTCTATCTGCCCCTTAGTGACTGCCAATTCTCTACTGGTGAGTTTCTACTATAAATAGCTCATTCCATGTCATCATACAGATATTTTGTTGGAGTAAGAATTGTAGACAGGGACGGCCATTGCGATTTGGCAAATAATTAACACCATGTTGTGTTAAATACTCATATAGGAATTTTTATATTTGGCACTTTTGGAGTAGTAAAGCATGTTACCCTTAAAAAAACATTAAAGTGTTGAGACTTTCTGTTTGTCTTCTAGATTAATAAAATGGAAATTATTATCTGTGAATAAGTGAATGGCTGGACATAATGGACATATGAATTTCCTACTGATAACTATGTAATTATGTCAATAAAATGAACAGATTTCTGATTCAGTCACAGCGTTTCTGCATAATATTCAATCAAAATCAGTGCAGTTTACCAAATATCAGATTGCCGCGTCTCTGTAACCAGTGAAACTATTTCAGATTTGATTATTAATATGCACTGCTACTGCTGTATGATAACAAGCAATTATTTTAGTCTGTGTTGCCTCTGTTCTCTAACACTTATGATAATATATTGGAAATAGTTATTAAACTGCTGTAAAATCATCTTTCCACTCTCTGTAAATTTTGCTGTAGAACAGGAAGGAGTCTGGGAAGTAGCCAGAGTATATATAGTGCAGGACACGTAGGTGGTAGTGTAAAAGCTGAATTGTTAGTAATGTGATATTAAAGGGGAATAGCAAAATTTGGATACATTTAATAAGTTGATGAAAAGCAGAATTAAAGCTTAACAAAGAAGCAAGCTAGAAAGTGCATTCTGTACCAGCCCAAGGCAACCCCAGCCCTTTAGCAGGGAAGATCTGTGCCCCCAAAGATGCCCCAGTAGCCCCCCATCTTCTTTTCTGCTGATTACCTGCACATGCTCTGTGCTGCTGTCACTTGAGCTTAGGGACCCACTCACAATATACTGTATGTACAGAATATAAAATTCACAATCCAAGGCTGATTATTCTTTAATTCAGATTCACATTTCACAGCAACTCAGAAACCAGTGCAACCTGAATGAGAATTGAATAATCAGCCCTGTTAGCATTTGTTTATATGGTGAGCTTCATCTTCTGCTTGATGATTTGCCACGATCCCTAAGCTTAGCTTCTTAGCAGCTACCCTGAGACCAGTGAACCTGTGAAGTGTCAGTGACAAGATGGTCTAACCAAAATTCAAGATGGCAAACTCCAGGGCACAAATTTTAAAACATGGATCATTATTGTTATAGGGTTACTAAACCCTTGGGCTGGTGCTGTTAGTTCAATATATAAAATACAGCTCTTTAGACATATTTATTTCAGGGTTTAAAGTAACATTATGAATATATAGTATATAATTACATAATAAACAATTCTGTGCAAGGGCATACATTTAAAGGTATTTTTTTCATAAGTTTGCACCTTTCTGCTTGGTTGTAGGGCTGATCTTGGCAGGAGTGTGATTGCTTATAGGCACAGCACCCCACGGAAGCCTCTACTTACCACAGTTAAGACAGATGGTGGGTGCAGGGCTTCCTGGTGCCATAGCATGCTGCATGCTGAGGGAGTCCTGTACTTCCCACATTGGTTAAAGCAGGTGTTGGGTGAGGCCCGGACTGGCAATCTGTTGATTCTGGAAAATGCCAGAGGGGCTGCTGTAAGATTCCACGGACAATTAATAATGATTGGTGGAGGTCTGTTTGGGCCTCTTGTATTTAAAATGCCAGGGATTATTTTTGAATCCCAGTTCAGACCCAGTGTTGGGTGCAGGGATCCCTTGTGCCATTGGTACACAATGTACACAAACCCAGCAAACTGGTACATGGAGATGAGTAAGCAATGTGTAAGGCATTTTATTGCAATCCCACAACTATTTTAGCATTTGTTGCTGCACCTAGAGCACATTGCAGCAACATACTGTGCTAGCACAGACAGCGCCGGATTTGTCCAATGGGCGCCCAGAGGCCGCCCCTGTCACTCGCTCCCTCCCCAGGGTCGCACTAAAGCACATCCATTTGTATCGTACACGGAGCACTGGGGACAGATGCACAGAAATCTGCAGCGAGTCTAGACCCCAGTGCTCCGTGTGTGAGCAAAGTTTAAATGGCTGGGCAGCACTGCACCACTAAATTCATGCCGCCCTAGGCCTTGCCACAAATCTAGGTCTGAGCATAGATGAGCACAAGACCATTCAAAAATATCAAAGGCAGCATTGAAATGTAATGTTAAAAAATGCATTATTTCTGTTGCCAACTGTCTTATAAAATCCAGATATATCATTTCTCAATTTATTTTACATTTATATAGGCTTCAGTATGTCATCTTCAAACTCATGGTACAACCAGCCAAAAGGAAGTACAGATAGCAGCTTGATATGAAACGTGCAAACTAATTGATACTGAGTGACTCTGTCATGTGAAAACATGGTTTTTTACAAAAGGTATCAGTTAAGAGCACTCCTACAGCAGAATCCTACATTGAAATCCATTTTTCAAAAGAGCAAACAGATTTTTTTTAATATTTAATTTTGAAATGTGACATGGGGCTAGCCATATTCTTAGTTTTCCAGGTGCCCTTAGCCATGTGGCTTGAGCTCTGATAAACTTCAGTCACACTTTACTGCTATGCTGTAAGTTGGAGTGATATCCCTCCTCCCTTTCCCCCCCCAGCAGCCGATCAGCAGAACAATAGGAAGGTAACAAGATCTCCCTGACACCTGCATTTTTAAAAATGCTCCCATGCCCCTAGTAGATAGGATAGCAGCACTCAATAGTAAAAATCCATAGTCAGCTCGCCCAGTTAATGACTCCTTCAGCTATATGGAGTAGGAGAAACCAACAGCTTATCTGAAAGCAGTTCTATAGTTTCTAAAAGCTCAGACTCAGGCACAAAGCATTGGGATGGCTGTCTACACACCAATATTACAGCTAAAGAAAATATTTTTTTTGGTTAAAGAATAAACATTTTAAATGGTAGAATAAATTATTTGTAATGTACACAGTGTAATTTAGAAATAAAAACTACACCATAAAAATCATGACAGAATCCCTTTAAACTATCCCTTGGCTTTGTTACAGATACATTGCAGCATTCTATCTTATACAGAGCCCCCTTTGATTCTGCTGTTGTGTTCTCGGCAAATTAAAAGAATTTTTCAGAAACAAAAAATTTCACTCTGTGTAACGTCTAACAAATTGTCTTGGAAGTCAGAATCCTGATCCTGTGGCTCTCGGCCTCTGCCCAGTCAGCTCATATGACTGCAGGAATGAATCACTTCTTCAGCAGAACAATAGAGTTGCACAGCAAACAGTTATACAGCCACACATTTAATTTGATTTACCCTGCAAAGAGAAGCAACCTCCAGTCCCACAATAAAATGAAACATTAAATAATTTAGAAGACCAGACTAACAGTTATACTGCACTCATAAAATCCCCCAAATATTGTGTAAATACTAAAAAACAAGACAGGCTCTGTTTATTAGAGATTTTTTTTTTTTTTAAAGTACAATACCATAAAAAATAAATAAAACCTTTTAATTTTGTTTACAGTTGGAAGAAGCCACATGTATTATTATATAAAAACAATGTTTTCTAAAAATTATGCAGATTTACTAAGGTTTGAGAAATGTTCTCATGTGTTTACTTGAATTTGCCATTGGGAAAACTTGAAATCCCATTTCTGGTGTTTTGGTGCTGGATATCAAATTATTGTATTTATTATTTCTAGTGTTCAATTTTTTTGTGCACCTAATGCAAGTTAATAGTTGGCTTCCATTGGACGCATTTACTAATGCAACGTGAGAAGTTCTTTGAATTACACTGATATTATTTTGACTGTTCTACTATTGGTTTATATTGTTCTTGCTTTCTGAGCTGCTAAATTGTTTGGGTGACAAAACCTGTGATTAAGAATGAGATATTTGTAAGGCGAGATGGATTTTTTCCTATGGGCTCATTACTAGGAAAACTCTGGCAGGAGATTAAAATTTGGCCTAATGATCTAATAGCTATAACTTGAAACCACATTCTTTTTTGTAAAGCTAAGGGGCACATTTACTAAGCAATTAAGAGATAAAGTTGGATTTTTTTTTACTTCTAGATAATTTCAAGATTTACAAGTGGGTTTTCACCACAACTCAATTTTTTTGTTATTATTCCTAGAAAAATTCGAGTTTTTTTGAAAATAACTCCCATAAATTGTGATTTATTAATGTTTAGTTAACTTTTTTTGTAAAAATACAATTCAACAGGTCAGGGAAAGCCTGACACATTTTCAATGACAAATTAATCCCCTCATTGTTTTCAGTTTCACCCAGTTCAAGGGGAACTTAATCCCCTCATTGTTTTCTATGTCACACTTTTCAAGGGGAGTTAATCCCATCATTGTTTTCAGTTTCACCTTCTTTAAAGTGAAATTTAGGAGCATTGGTACTTATTGTTTTCCAACAATGAATGCCAATGCTCCTGCTGGAGCAGAGAATTCATAAAGAGAATTCATGGAAACTAATGTCTGTTTAAAGTCTAATTTTTCGAGTTTTAACAATGCTTTCAACTAGAAAAATTTGGGATTTTCAAATGTGAACGCAAAATTTTTGTTCAAAATATTCAACCATTATTGTGACATTTTATCAACACAGCAATGATCGAGTTTAATTCAAATTTATACCATGTCGAGTTTATATGACTTTCAAGGCCAAAACCCCCCCCCCCCGAATTTTAGTAAATGTACCCCTACTGAGACAGGACAAAAGTTACTGGACCCAATAGCTAATGATCTAAGGCTAATGCCAGATAAGGCGTAGGGCGGATATTTTCGGCAAGCGGAAAAGCACTTGCTGAAAATTCCGCCCTACGCCTCCTACATGTGCCTGCACCCGAATGAATGAGATACGCTCGGGTGCAGGCACATGTAGCTGATATACTCATGAAAACGCGAGATAATGCAAAGTCTCGCGTTTTTATGCGTATTTTGGCAACATGTGCCTGCACCCGAGCGTATCTCATTCATTCGGGTGCAGGCACATGTAGGAGGCGTAGGGCCCAATTTTCAGCAAGCACTTTTCCGCTTGCCGAAAATATCTGCCCTACGCCTCATGTGGCATTAGCCTAATAGCTTTAAACCTCATTTATTTGGTGTAAAATTAAACGTTTGTGCTGAGGAGGCTGAAATTACTTTGTTTTTCTTTAGTTTCATTCTATCCTGTTTCTCTTTTACTTATATAAAAACGAAAAGTTCCCATAATGCCTCACTCCTGCACCGAGACCCAGACTAAGTGAACATGCTCAGTTAGTAAGACTATAGGGTTGATTCACTAAAGTGCGATAACTCATATCGCATGCTTTTTTGTGTTAAAATTGACGCAAAGAAGGGGGGGATTCACTAAAGTATTATCGCACACGTTAAGTCGCATATCGCGTGCGCGCAACCGCATGTGTTAATTTTACAGCATTGCATTAATTCTTGCACAGAAATAATACTAACGCATGATTCACAAACACTTAGACGTGCTAAATATCTTTTGGCAACACAATAAGGACTTTGCAGTGTGATTTATTCAAGTATGTGTTGGCCCTAGAGTGATGCAGCCTCCAGTTTGCAGAGAAATGTTCAGTTTAAAAAAAAGTCGTGTTACGAACGTAATGATGTGTATGGCCAATATGGCGTGCGCACGATAAGTAGCGCACTGCGTTAATTAGCGCGCGTTGCGTTGAATACCGCACGAAAATAGTTTTCGCGACTTAAATAAGGCAAACAGCATCGCATCTAAATTAACGCAAATATACTTTTAGTGAATCGTGCGTTAAGACGCGAACAATTAGACGCAATAAAATGTTTAACGCATGCTATAAATAGCCCTCATTTTATCACACTTTAGTGAATCAACCCTTATGAGTCAGCTTCCTGCTGATTGGCTCAGATCCACATTCCTAAGGGGGGGGGAGTGAATTATTAGCATTCTTGAGGGAGGGGGGGCAGGAGAGGGGAGAGAGCAGAGAGCTGGGTGTCTCTGGCACATGAATTACAAACACAACAAATCTTTTGACACAGAAGTCAGTGCAGCATTTCTGTGAGTGCTTATGGCTGTATTTACATAGACCTTTCTGATAAAGCTTATTTCGTTTTTACCTTTCTTTCTCCTTTAAAGGAGAAGGAAAGTAATTTTGGCATTTTACTGCCACATTATTGCCACCTATAATGCTATATTTATTGCTTACCTTTGTGTAATCTACCTGCCCTATGCTGCCTGTATGTGCCATACTCTGCCTACCCTATGCTGCCTGTGTGTGCCATATTCTGCCTGCCCTACCCTGCCTGTGTGTGCCATACTGTGCCTGCCCTACCCTGCCTGTGTGTACCATACTCTGCCTGCCCTACCCTGCCTGTGTGTACCATACTGTGCCTGCCCTACCCTGCCTGTGTG
The DNA here is from genome assembly GCF_000004195.4 of Xenopus tropicalis. Lineage (NCBI taxonomy): Eukaryota > Metazoa > Chordata > Amphibia > Anura > Pipidae > Xenopus > Xenopus tropicalis. Next base: position 152,637,885 of record NC_030678.2, on the reverse strand, counting down.
TGCCATACTCTGCCTGTCCTATGCTGCCTGTTTGTGCCATACTCTGCCTGCCCTATGCTGCCTGTGTGTGCCATACTCTGCCTGTCCTATGCTGCCTGTGTGCCATGCTGTCTGCCCTATGCTGCCTGTGTGTGCCATGCTCTGTCTGCCCTATGCTGCCTGTGTGTGCCATACTCTGCCTGTAGAAGGTGAACCTGGCAGAGGTTTGTTCTGGGAGTTTAAATGGTCCCTAAGGTGTGTATGGGGGTTATGTGCTGGGGGTTGCTGTACTATGTGCAGGGGAGGAGGAGGCATATGGATTTAAGGGTATGTCTTAATATGACATAATTTGGGTTTTTGCTGCGCTACCACCATTAATGTGGGCATGGTCTTGTGATAACATGGGTGTAGTTTGAAGTGGGTGTGGTTTAAAAAAGGGGAGTGGTCAAAACTGGCTTCCATTAGTGACCCTCCACTATATATGCTAGAGAAATTTCGGCCCTCAGCACCACAGAAGTTGGACAGCACTACCCTAGGGTAACAGATTTTTATTTATCATGAGATACAACTTTACTTCCTTCTGAGCTTCATCTTTTAGGATATTCAAACATCTCTACAGCAAATGAATGGTTTGCTCCATCTTGATTCACAAAATTGTAAATTTGTCACTGTCACACTGGCTCATTAAGTGATTTCATTAAAAGGGGAAAAAATTGTAAGAAAAAGTAAATTAATTCTATTTGAACAAATTATTTAAAGAAATGTAAATGGATTAAAGTAAAGATAAAGTAAGAATGTGCTGCCCTGGACATGTGTGCATTTTAGACCTATAATAGATCTGAAATGTGAAAGTGCACTGGACATTAACAACTTAGGGCTCTGGCACACGGGGGAGATTAGTCGCCCGCGACAAAACTCCCTGTTCGCGGGCGACTAATCTCCCCGAGTTGCCATGACCCGCCATCCCGCCGGCGAACATGTAAGCCGCCGAAAAAGACTCGCGAGTATGTGTGCCATCCCGCCGGCGACTTACATGTTCGCCGGCGGGATGGCGGGTCATGGCAACTCGGGGAGATTAGTCGCCCGCGAACAGGGAGTTTTGTCGCGGGCGACTAATCTCCCCCGTGTGCCAGAGCCCTAAATAGCCTAAATAAATCTTTGCTTCCAGAGACAGATAAAATAGACAACTGATAGCAAAGTCTTACCAAGCCTTGTAGCACAATAAAAACAAACATTTGTCACATACATTTCTTCCACTCTCCACAAAACATGCAGAGTTTCCTTTATTTATTATCACAGACATCAAAAAATGGCTTTAAAAAGAACTCCTTGAAAAATATCAAATGTGTAAAAAATGGGTACAAACTGCACAGAAACAACTACAACACAGGCCGGAACCATCAAGGATATAAATATTATAGGGCACATTCCCTATCCCTGACGCAGTGAGCAAAGTGCAATTTCAGACGCAATCACCATGGTTTTTTTCCCCACAATGCCCCGGTTTTCCCCTGTATTCATGCATCATTGTGGGCGTTGAATTGGAATCTGACTCAACTGCGCTGTGCCTGACTCTTGTGCGTGGCTTCCGCTGCCCACTGCCACACTGCCTCTACTGACGCAGGGTGCTAGGGGAACCATGGAGCCACAGCCTGGTCAGGAGGTAGCTCCAGGGTTTGCACACGTGCTTCAATAGACACAGCAGTGCTCAATACTGAACAGAAGGCAGGAAGGACTGAGGGTCAATAAGTGCAACTATATGGAAATGAGCAGAGATTGTTTGGACACAAGTACCTTTAGTAAAAGTGGTTTTAGACACAACTCACTGCTGAGAAAAGCGCATCTGCAGATTTAAGTGAGCCTATATATGGCCAGTTTGTCTAGATATGGGCTAAAATGTCCCTCTAATAAAGGCCTATGAGAATTATTCCTGCTTTATGGATATGCATTTATATACAGAGTGTAACAGGTTGCAGAATACTACCAATGAAGGGCACAACAAACACTATCATTTTTTAAGAAGAAGGAAAGGCTAAGTCACTTGGGGGTGCCAAAATGTTAGGCACCCCCAAGTGACTTAGATCGCTTACCTTCTACCCCGGGCTGGTGCCCCTGTATGGAGAAAACAGCACCAGTCCGGGGTAGCAGCGATCGCTTTCTCCTTCCTCTTTCGCTGCGCGCGCATGCGCAGTAGAGTGAAAAGCCGAACTTTAACAGAGAAGTCGGCTTTTTCACTCTACTGCGCATGCGCCGGACTCAGTGTCCAGGGGAAAGGGAGGCGGAAGGAGGAAGCGAATCGCCCCAGGTGCCCCGGGCTGGTGCGGTTTTCTCCTAATAGGGGCACCGGGCCGGGGTACGAGGTAAGCGATTCAAGTCACTTGGGGGTGCTTAACATTTTGGCACCCCCAGGTGACTTAGCCTTTCCTTCCCCTTTAACCGGTTTCCAGAAACATTTAATTTAAATTGTTAATTCTTATTTAGATTTTAGAGGCTTATTTATCAATTGTCAAATTTGAAAATTCAATTTCAATTCAAATAAACTCACAACTTTACAGTAGACTGTCTATTTAATAAAAATCGAACATAAAAAACTCAATATCTAATTGAACCATGACAAAAAAAAGTCTGGATGCATTAAATTCATATTCTACCTATCATTTTCAAAGGGTCTACTTTTCTACCTGAAAAACATAAATTTATGAAAAATGCATACATTTTGTCTAGGACAAATCCCATTCTACAAGCTTTGATACTAAAGTTTTACATTCGAGTATTTAAAATTTTTTGCACTTAATATGGAACATTTCAGTTTTTGCACAAAATTATTTGCATCACGGTATAAATTTGAATTTACACATTGCTAAATCACCCCCTTAGTATTTCACCCAACAATCAGTACAATAACAAAGAATAAGAATATTTGCATATGATCAGTATTTTGTTTCAAGAGGCAATGAGGTTTACCTCTGAAAAAACTAAAATACTAATCAGTTTCAATTTACAATTTTTTGCAGAAAAAATAATAAACAGGTATAGACTTTTATGTAGACAAAAATTCTTACTGCTTAGGCTAATGTCCCACATAGCGAGTTAGGTGCCAGCGATAGATCTCTGCTACCACGGACAACTAATTTCTCCAAATGCCTTTCCAACAGCAACAACCATAGAAGTCACCGGTGGAAAGGCCTACTCAGAGCTCCAGCTTTCGGAAGTCGAGTGAAGTTGCCTGCAGAAGGTAGCAGAGATCTATCACGCTCTGTGGGACATTAGTCTTCATTTCTGCCACTACCTAGGTCCTACCACACTTGATATTTTGATATGATCAGAAATCTTTACAAATCTTTGCTACCACAGGTGTCTAATCTCCCCAAAATGCTTTCCTAATAAAGGAAATTGATAACGGAAATTGCCGGTGGGAAATCCTACAGTAAGCTTTATTTTTCCAAGGCCACCCAAAGTTTTCTCGAAAGGCAACTTCAGAAAAACAAATCGATGTGCATGTTTTTCCACCAACGATTCACTTTATTTGGAAATTATTCTAGGGAGAGTAGTCGTCTGCGGTAACAAAATTTGTTGGGGGCGACTAATCTCTCTGTCTGCCTGTACCCTTATTTGTCATACGCATTAAGTCTGCACTACCACTGGTGACAAATCTCCAGGAAATGCCTTCCCCCTTCACTTACCTTTGGTTCACTGCAAGTAAAACACATTACTTGTGGCAATCTGGCTTAATCGTGGGAAATTGCCTTCTTTTTGAGGTTTCTGCTATTATTCTGGATCTCTGCGAGTGACATGTTTTATTTGTAGTGAACCAAAGGTAAGTTAAGGAGAAGGCATTATTGGGGGATGTTGCCCAAGGCAGAGCAGATTCACTACAGGTGACAAATCCCCCCATATGCCAGTACCCTTACAACTACAACTCCTGTTCATTGGAAAGCAAAGCAGACCAATACCAAACTTCTGCTAAGTCTTCACATAATGGTAAATTGAGGCTGGGCAATAATGAAGCTAAATGCAATTTTGACTGAGTACCAAGATTGAAATCGGCACTTTCACTGCAGTCTTCCATTAAAATGCACACTAGGGGGCACCTTAACTGTTTGCTCCAGTTAAAAAAGGGTTAGTGCATAACCAATACAAATAGTAATGATAAAAAGAACCAAGACATGAATATAAACATATAATTTGTGTAACAGTGCCATCTGTATCTAAAATGGTGAACAGGTTCCTTTGAGTTTGGCTCTGCCACTTGCAATGCATGTTGCACCTGAACAAGCTGCTCCTATTGATATGTTACTAAGTGTGAATTTTTCCCCACCCCCTCTTTCCAGAATGATCACCAGGAGACGATGAGTGGTTAAGTGATTTGTGTTTTAGCACTATTAATGCCTTCTGTGTAATGAATAGCTATTATTGTTGTCTGGATGAGACCCTTAGTGATTCAAGAGCTCCATTCTGTATCATGTTCAGGAAAAGCAATTTCCAATTCTAGCTATAGGCTGACCAATATAGCCAATGAAAAAAAGGTACTTGGAGGATATCTATCACACAGATTTGAAAGGTAGTTATTAAGGTTGTTATTGCATCGATATTAAAAAATCACTTTGTTTTCCCTGTTTCCTTGTGTATGTATCTAATGGAAATATGTAGAGGTGAATATACACAATATTACCTCTTTGTTTTTTACTGGCCCTTTCGTTATGCCGCTGCATATAGCATTAGGTGGAACATGTTTTCTCATAGTCAATACAGACAGTGGTTCCCAACTGTGGGACTGACCCCAAAACTGTGGAAGTGGGGGCATGTACCACTGAAACAATATTGCAGGAGGCATCTCCTATTTAGCAAAGACTCCAACTATCACAGCACAGGCTTTGTGATAAACACAAGGCATTATGAGAATTGAAGTCTTGGCTACAGAAGAGGTGACTACCTCTATAAGGTTTCACTGGCGCCTGTAGTCTGGAGCAGAAGTGTAGAAAATAGTAAAAGGTCTAATCTAAAGGGGGGGCCTCTGGTGCACTGGTCGTTTTTATGGGAAAAAAGAACACCCCCTATCTGCCTATAATCCCCTCTAATGTACTTGTACAGAAAACAACCCCAACCTCGACAGTCTAACCTCATAGCTTAAATCTTCCATCCCCTTTACCAGTTTAGTTGCAGTCTCTGCACTCTCTCCAGCTCATTAATATCCTTCTTAAGGACTGGAGCCCAAAACTGCACTGCATACTCAAGGTGAGGCCTTACCAGGGACCTATAAAGGGGCAAAATTATGTTCTCATCCCTTGAGTCAATGCCCTTTTTTATACAAGACAGCACTTTATTTGCTTTAGTAGCCACAGAATGACACTGCCTGGAATTAGACAACTTGTTATCTACAAAATCCCCAGATCCTTCTCCATTAAGGATCCCCCCAAAACATTACCATTTAAAGTATAACTACACTGGACCTGTTATAGACCATTTAGGGGCGGCCCTCACACCCCCAACTATCCCCACTAGCGCTATACTCGCTACACAAGGCGGCCCTCACACCCCCAGCTATCCCCACTAGCGCTCCACAAGGCGGCCCTCACACCCCCAACTATCCCCACTAGCGCTACACAAGGCGGCCCTCACACCCCCAACTATCCCCACTAGTGCGCCACAAGGCGCCCTCACACCCCCAACTATCCACACTAGTGCTCTACAAGGCGGCCCTCACACCCCCAACTATCCCCACTAGCGCTCCACTCGCTACACAAGGCGCCCTCACACCCCCAACTATCCCCACTAGCGCTCCACTCGCTACACAAGGCGCCCTCACACCCCCAACTATCCCCACTAGTGCTCCACAAGGCGCCCTCACACCCCCAACTATCCACACTAGTGCTCCACAAGGCGGCCCTCACACCCCCAACTATCCCCACTAGCGCTCCACTCGCTACACAAGGCGCCCTCACACCCCCAACTATCCCCACTAGTGCTCCACAAGGCGGCCCTCACATCCCCAACTATCCCCACTAGCGCTCCACTCGCTACACAAGGCGCCCTCACACCCCCAACTATCCCCACTAGTGCTCCACAAGGCGGCCCTCACACCCCCAACTATCCCCACTAGCGCTCCACTCGCTACACAAGGCGCCCTCACACCCCCAACTATCCCCACTAGCGCTCCACTCGCTACACAAGGCGCCCTCACACCCCCAACTATCCACACTAGTGCTCCACAAGGCGCCCTCACACCCCCAACTATCCACACTAGCGCTCCACTCGCTACACAAGGCGCCCTCACACCCCCAACTATCCCCACTAGTGCTCCACAAGGCGGCCCTCACACCCCCAACTATTCCCACTAGTGCTCCACAAGGCGCCCTCACACCCCCAACTATCCACACTAGTGCTCCACAAGGCGCCCTCACACCCCCAACTATCCCCACTAGCGCTCCACTCGCTACACAAGGCGCCCTCACACCCCCAACTATCCCCACTAGCGCTCCACTCGCTACACAAGGCGGCCCTCACACCCCCAACTATCCCCACTAGTGCTCCACAAGGCGGCCCTCACACCCCCAACTATCCCCACTAGCGCTCCACTCGCTACACAAGGCGCCCTCACACCCCCAACTATCCCCACTAGCGCTCCACTCGCTACACAAGGCGGCCCTCACACCCCCAACTATCCCCACTAGCGCTCCACTCGCTACACAAGGCGCCCTCACACCCCCAACTATCCACACTAGCGCTCCACTCGCTACACAAGGCGCCCTCACACCCCCAACTATCCCCACTAGCGCTCCACTCGCTACACAAGGCGGCCCTCACACCCCCAACTATCCCCACTAGCGCTCCACTCGCTACACAAGGCGGCCCTCACACCCCCAACTATCCCCACTAGCGCTCCACTCGCTACACAAGGCGCCCTCACACCCCCAACTATCCACACTAGGGCTCCACTCGCTACACAAGGCGCCCTCACACCCCCAACTATCCCCACTAGCGCTCCACTCGCTACACAAGGCGCCCTCACACCCCCAACTATCCACACTAGCGCTCCACTAGCTACACAAGGCGCCCTCACACCCCCAACTATCCACACTAGGGCTCCACTCGCTACACAAGGCGCCCTCACACCCCCAACTATCCCCACTAGCGCTCCACTCGCTACACAAGGCGCCCTCACACCCCCAACTATCCACACTAGCGCTCCACTAGCTACACAAGGCGCCCTCACACCCCCAACTATCCACACTAGGGCTCCACTCGCTACACAAGGCGCCCTCACACCCCCAACTATCCCCACTAGCGCTCCACTCGCTACACAAGGCGCCCTCACACCCCCAACTATCCACACTAGCGCTCCACTCGCTACACAAGGCGCCCTCACACCCCCAACTATCCACACTAGGGCTCCACTCGCTACACAAGGCGCCCTCACACCCCCAACTATCCCCACTAGCGCTCCACTCGCTACACAAGGCGGCCCTCACACCCCAATGCACCTGCACACCTGTCCATCCCGCGGTCGCTAGGCGTGCTCAGCCCCGCCCATCGGCAGCCCCGGCGCAGGCGCAGTACAAGGTACCGCAGGCAGGGGGCGTCAACATGGCGGAGGAGTGAGCGGCGTCTGGTCTTGTCACAACAACGCCAGCTGCAGCCACCGCAGGATTGGGTGCACCGTTATCTACCCAAAACCTCAGTGTTCGGCAGCGTCCAGACCCGGCCTGCAGTGGTCCCGTCGTGCCTTCCGCTTCTCTCCGTGTTGCATGAGTGAGGGGCTGGCAGGTGGGTGATGGAGGGGGGCTCGGTGCTGGCACTATCCATCCCCCAGGGACCGAGGAGCAGGCAGTGAAGTGGCCGCGCTGCCTCCTTTCTCCCCATTGGAAGAGAGCGGCGCCCCGGCTGTGGGGTGACTCATCCCGTTATTCAGAGGAATTGAGCGCACGGAGCCCCGGAGGAGGGATCGCGGTACTGGGGAAGGATGGCTACCGAGAAGCCCCTAGTGGGGGTCGGCTGCCCGGACAGGGATGCTCCCGGGGTATCTTCTGCTGGCGGCTCCGGATCCATGGTCCTACCCGGGGGGGTTATCAACCCGTCTGTCCCTATCCGCAACATGAGGATGAAATTCGCTGTGCTCATTGGGCTCATCCAGGTCGGGGAAGTCAGCAACAGAGACATCGTGGAGACGGTGTTAAACCTGGTAAGGAGGCGCCCCCCCCCCTAACCCTACGGAGTGTGGGAGGCAAGGCCAGTGGGACAGGTGTGAGAAATGGGTGCAGGGGTCCAACCATTCCCAGGAGAGGGGGGTGTGGGGGGCTCTCCAGTCTCCTGCGGGGAGGAGGTGCTGGGGGACAGCTCCTTGCCAGAGCTGGAATGAGACAGCTGTAGCTGGTAGGCAGTCTGATGGCCGCTATATCCCAGGCATCTTTCCCTGGCTGCCGGCACCGGCACTTGTGCTGCTGGGAAGCAAGGGGTTAAAGATGCTTTGGTTGGACTGATGGTCCCACTGGGACACTTGGTTTGATCCTGCACATGTTGTGGTTACCATGATAGCTGGCTTTGCATGAGTTGGAGAGTCCTGGAATAGATCCCATCGTGCCTGTGGCCAAGTCCTGTATTGATGCTGGCCAGGCAGTGCCCTAACACCCTCTTGTCATTAACTTGCTATGGGGAGAGGGCTAGTATTCATTGTGTGCAGTTGCTACTGGGAGCATCATTGCGAGATGGTTCTCAGCAGTCTGTCAATGGTGACTTTATTTTCAATTTTATTTCACTAATTTCCTTGTGTTGTAAGTTGAATATCCAGTGTCCTTTCATCTAAATCTCCCAGCATCCTCAGCGGGGGTTACTGCTTGTTGTAGTTCAGTAAACCAGTGACTACAAGTGCATATGGGGGGGGGGGGGGGGTGTCACCAGCCTATTTTATTACCCTTTGTTTGAACCTCCAAGCATCTTGGTTGAGTTTGGGTTGAATAGTGTGCACTGCACATTACCTGATAATGGAGGCACAGCAGAATGTTAAAGGAGCAATGCCCTACCCAGGACTGGTGCGTTAGGCCGGCATCCTGTTTCACAGCACTTTATGGGTACCACTGTGTGCCTCTCTCTCTGGCTTTCATCGGATTTAAACATATAAGTGTTTATAGTATCCTGACTTATTAATGAATGTGATACACTCAGCTCATATATACCATAAAACCTATATATCATTGTTAGACGAGGCTCACTTTCTTTCTGTTTTTTATATACTCTGATGCATAATATAACCCTGTTGCTGGGGCTGATCTTTCAGTCATTGCGTTAGGCATATCTGTTAGGTTGGGGAAAATAGGCTATTTGCCCCAGGCTCAAAGAGAATATAATCAAATATAATTTTATTTTGTAACTATAGTTCTGTTATTTGCATCAAATATCCAGCTTGCAAGCCTCAATCTGTTGATGTAATGCAAGCCCAAGGCTGTCAGCTAGATGCTGGGAATTGTAGTTCAGCAGTGTGTCTCCTCTGATTTATGTTGACCCTGCCTAGGATGAGGGCTTACGTCTTTCTGAATTGCCAGAGGCTCCTTGACTAACCCTGGGCCCTGTATATGTGAGAACTGGTGTATTTGACTCTGCATAACATGGTATCTCTCAGGGCTGGCTCTGAATGAAATTCTTATCATACCTGTAAAGTGTGTGTGTGGGTGCCAGGAACTCCTGTATATATGGACACGGCCTATGTACAGGCAGTAAATGTTCTATTAATCCCCAGTAATATTCTATTGTTGGTGAAACATGGTTCCTTTGCGACTGTGTGACCTAATCCTCCCTCCCCCCACCTGTCTCTATAGAATCTAGTGTCTCTCATTGAAAGGACTGCTGCTTGTAGGGATATAAAGGCAACTAGGAGGCATTGTATCACAAGCATCTGGGGATGTGCAGGCTTTATGGCTTTTGTATTAATTAAAGATATACTGCTGAACTGGTAGCTAGCTGATAATGCCTTGTATATTGCCTTGGTACACAAACACATGGAGCATTAGAGGGAACGCAAATACTGAGCACATCCCTGCAGTTACCAGATGCCTATGTCAAGTGATTTAAACACAGCTACCTTATCTGGCTGAGGTGCAGCATTATTGTAAGCCATCTGGATATTTGTTTCCCATCTTCCTTGCATTGAGATTCATTGTTAAAAGGTTCTCATACATAGTGCCGTATTCTACATCTGCTGTTTCGGTGTCTGGCATTTACTTGGTTAAGGAGTTGAGGGCATAATTTTGCTTGTAGCTGGCCGAGCGCTGGCCTGTTGTAATACATCTTTATTTGTATGTCCTTTGGCTCATGGAGACCTATTCTAAGACTAGTTGGTTGCTGTAGAACTAAAACTTTCCGAATTCTCTGACTGTTACTAAGGAATAAGTGCAAAGAGCAGACCAACTCAGTTTTATTTTTTAAAAAGCCACCACTTGTTTTTGCCACCAATTATATTTATCACTGTAGCTACCATCTGTTTTTGCACACTCCAAAGTGTAATGAATAAGTACTATTAAAAGCTTATTTTGTCCTAATCACTTCTAATGTTATAATGAAACTGGCAGTTATAGGTGAAGCTTGCTGCGAATATGAGCCCCTGCAAGAAATGCCTTGTGCCAAAATTTCCTAGCAGCTCTGCTAGGCAGTGGCCAGGGTGCAGCAGGGTTACTTTGGGGCATGCTAATACAGTTATAGTTGTTGGAGAGCAAATTTACTCACTATCCCTAATTTGAGGTGGCCTGAGGATTTGCAATGCCATAAGCTGCATCGATACATTCCCAGATCTTTATTGTGATGCTCCTAAACATCTCCTTGTGTATCAATTGGAGTTTTCAGTGTGCCTTGCAGCACCATGATGTGTCCAGCGGCAGCTGTATGTGCGGGGCTGCTGCAGTAGCAGTGCATTCTGGGCAGCATGCTGCTGCTACACAGTGACGTAAGAAAAAAGCATTCATATGTGACAACTCGCAGAGTGCAGGGTTCCTATCTAGTGCACAGCAGTCAGTTTATCCCGGGGAATGTAATTTCTGTGCCATTGCCCTGGTTTAAGACATCATACTCTGGCACTTCTCATGTTATTCTTCTTTGAATATTGCATGTATACTTTATTGTTAAAGTGTGTTACTTTGGTATGATTCCAGTGTTGTTGCATTTATGTAGCTAACTCACTGTTTCATATGTGCTATCTACCACTTTGCCAGTCAGAGGTGCATCTAAACCTGATGCGTTAAAGGTTAAATAATTCCAAATCCTTTCTTAGCATGTTAGTCCAACAAAATAAACTTAACTTACACTGTATAAATTAATTAAGACTTGTTTCCTTTAGTTTTGTAATTTAAAATCACAGCATGCTGGCAGGCATCATTTTGGGGATACTTAAAAAGACATGTTTTGAAATATCCAAAAATCTTTTTTATGCACCAGAATGGGGGATGTTATACTACACAGATATGGACTGGGGGGGGGAGTAAGAAGTGCAGAATGGCAAGTGTAATTGCCTGAGGGATAGTGTCAGGGCAAGCAGTAAATGATTGACAGCTGAGCCTTTTAAATATGTTATAAGTGGTATGGATGTTTTAATAAAAATAAATTGAGTTTCATTGTTAATTTGGAAAGGACTTTATTATAAGTCTTGTGGTGTCCCTTTAAGTACTTCTTGGGGGTCCCTGGGAATTGAAGGAAGGCTGCAGCACCAAATTAAGGAAAACAAATTAATGTAATTCAGGGATGTCTATCCTGTGACCTTCAAGCGGTTGTTGAACTCCCAGCATCCCTCAGACAGACAGGTAGCTGCTATGTGTGTACATATGTAGATGTATGTATAAATGTTTGTCCTACATTGGCCACTTTCTGCCCTTCATTGGGTACTTCTTCCTTTTTGACTTGTTTGCATTTACATTGTATTGGCCTATGCAGATTCTTCAATGTGCAACTTTGTTATGTCGCACAAAGGCCTTGCAATAGTTTGCAAAATGAAATACTGTCTTTGTCAGCAGGAATTCTTTGCCTTCAATATTATAAGCACAGCTCAATTGATTGTCCTGTACGCAGGACTGGTTGTTTAAAAGGAACAGTAACAACCTGTAACCTGTATCCTTCAAATAATACTCCCACAGCACGTTATTTCTTTTAGCCCACTGAATATCTACAGTGTCAAATGTACTAAAATGGTTTTATTAACCATACTCCCACCACACGTTATTTCGTTACTATGCTGTGTTTATTTTATTAAAGCTGCCAACTTTAAGTATCGAGGACCCAGTCTTGCATTAGTTATGGTCAAATATCAACGTCATCCAGGGTCGCACTAGGACAGAGGAATAAACCAGATGCACCCTGGCCCTTAAGAACCCCGCTGACCCAGACCCCATCCCTGCCTGCCCTCCCCCTTGTACAGGGAGGGCTGCCGGTGGGTGTGCAGGGGGGCAGTGGGGGCAACAGAGGGGGTGTGGAGGGCCCATGGGGTAGCAGCCCTAGTGGGCCTTGCACACCCCAGTCCGACCCTGGAATATTCACAGTTTGACTTTGATACTTTGATATATGTGCTAATATAATAAATAATAAAATAATCACTAAGTTCCTAATCACAGACATCTAGGCATGACTATATATATTGTCAGCAGTTTAAGGTACTCCACCCGCTCACCTGCAGTTGTAACCCAGGCTTGCAAGTTCTGTAAGCTTTGGGCACATCCATGCATCCCTGCTGAGGGATCATATCTGATGAGTAAACTCTCTGAAGTATGCCTAAATATGGCATTCAAGTCACTTTGTGTTCAACCTTTCATTATGCCACACTGACTAAGCTTTAGCTGATCTGGCACGGGTGCTGTCCGCCTAATGCCTAAGCTTAAATACTGCTGAATGGATGAACAGAAATGTAATTTGCACTTGAGTCATAAAGTGTTTTCATGAAAGTGAAAATACTCAAATGATAGAGTGTATCCAAACTAATTGTGCATCTTTAACCATAAAGTCTGATATATTTGCTTAATTAAGTTGTTTCAGTTTGTTTAATGCCACTGACTTTATCATAATATAAATATTTCTAATCGTTGTGAAAAGCCACAACAATGTGTTATCTGAACCTATAAGGTTCTTTATATGTGGTATGTATCCATTTGTACTGAAGTATGCACTGAAATTACACACAGTACTTAAATGTCCACCCAAGAAATGTTTTTAGCATACCAAAACAAAATGTAATAATAAGCAACTTCCCAATATTCATTTGTATTCATTTGTCAGAACCAGCAGAGAGTAGAACGGGACATTTACATGAAAACAGTTACACACATTAACATTTTTAAAAGATCTTTTAGTTATTGAAGGACCAAGCTTATCCTGGAACAATTTGTCCATCGATGAAAATTACCATTTTAAGCAATATGGTCTAGTTGAAGCTAGGGGAACTGCCTGCTTGGTCCTGCAAACGACTGGACAATGGGCAAATTTCATTGGTAACGACGAAAATTTACAAACTTGCCCGATCAATTTTCTGACCGATGTCAGAAAAATCAGACCGTAGAAAAATTGCTAGATGTGTGATCATTCAGTGCCTACTAACCTTATGATAATTTGACACATTTGGCAGGTTGCACTAAAATTGTTCATTAGGGAGAGAAAAATGTTATCGTGTATGGCCCGCTTTGTAATTTACTTTAAATGAAAATGTTTAATTAACGTATATGGCAAAGTTGCATATAATTACATTTTGTTTGGGGATTCGAAAAAAAACATTTCTTTCATTATGCAGTGGAATCCCCATTAAGATTAAAAGGGACAGATCATGAAACTTCATAAGAAATCAAACAATATTTATTATGGTATAAAAACTCACGTTTAAGGCTAAGTTCCCTTCAAAGAACAGGCACGCTGTTGAAACTAAATGGAATTAGAGTGAGTAGTTGTTCCAGATATAGTGTAGAAAAGGATTTTGAATAATTATTTAGGCTTCATCATGTGCCTGCTCTAATAACAATGCACACACAGTGATGATTACATTTGCCCTATTCTTCAGCAATTTTCTGCATGAATGCAATCTTGCTGACGCCAGGTTGTCTCTGCTTACATAGTTCTGGTCTGTGCGGCTAGGGCTTTGCGGGCTTACAGTGACCTTCAGTTCGACTGGGCTTTTGTACCAATGAGCATAGCATTTCAAAGCAAGTGTTAGCTTGTCCTGCCCTAATGATTTTTATATGATGACCAGTGACTGCTAATTATTTGTACCCATTGGTCAGTATGTAACTATGTCAATGCTGTACAACGCATTGAGAGGAAATGTTGCTTGCCAAGGGCACAACATCTGTGTTTCCTTTTTCTGTTTGGTAAGTGTAAGGTACTGTACTCATCCATGTTGCTTACTAAAGGAAATGCTAATGCACAACACAGGGTGTCCCTTAGCATTTCCATAGATCTGATTACACTGACAGGGTTACTAAGGCCTTTGGTATGTGTTTAAATGGGTGTGTGTATGATGGGCAGTGTTTCTACATTCGGTTATATACAGTATGTTCTTACATTGATTTCCCATTAATGTGTGATACAATCTACCAGTACAAGGATTGAACCCTGGCTTCCCTGACTCATGGACATGAAGCAGTGCTCTCACAGTAGAAAGTTAGGCACTGCCCTTCAAGCCTGGACTTGGATTCAGAATATGTCTTGGTATTTCAAGTACACAGAGGACCACACAACCCCCCCCACCAGCCCAATACATAGTAACTGTCTGTGGCAGTCCCTCAGGTATTTGCCCGAACCTACAGATTGCCAGTCTCAGCCAGCTGCCCTTCATGGTTCCATATTCCTCCTTAGCAGGATATTACTCCAGACAAGCACTATGCACAATTGCAAATAAAGATTTTCCTTTTTAGTCTCGGTAATTGTGTGTGTTTTTGTATTCTACTTCTTCCTTTTCCTTCCTCATATCATTGTGCATTTCCTTAACTCACTGAGATGCTGCCACCATAGGGCAATGCACCAGGATTCTTTGTTCAGTTTCAGTGTTGGAATGTACAAAGAATGGCTAATGTGTTATTTCTGGCCCGAGGCTGCCTAAAATAGCTTTCTAGCTGGCTTCATCCTCCTCCCAGACTCCTCCCAGCCATGTTACTAGCAGTACTAGAGTAAATTTTTAAAAATGTGATTCTTGGTGACTGCTAGGGACTGCAGAAATTTGAAAGGCTTGCTGTGCCTTCTGATTTAGCCAACCACTCTGAAAGTGTGGGAATCATTGTGTGGGGCTAGCTTAAAGGGGAAGTTTAAAGTCGTGTATGATGTAGACATTTTTAACTGGCCTTTATCTAATTTTTTTTATTTTAACTTTTTGTTCAGCATCTCTTCAGTTAGCAGCTATTTGGGTGCTAGTATCTATTTTACCTTAGCAACCAGGCAGTGATTTCATTGAATGATGAATAGGAGGGTGGCTGAATGGAAATAAAAGGTGACAATAAAATTGTATCCTCACTAAGTCATAGTAAGCCAACACAAAAAGCTTTTTAAATGCAAACTTGAAAAGGCACAAAGCAATTCATTTAAAAATTAAAATAGAGTAGGACATTCTGTAACTTACTTAAATGTAACTCAAGGATGAATTACTCCTATAATTTATGGACAAAGTGTTTGTATGTGCACACTGATCCGATGTGCTTCCTCCCTAGTTTATATATGTAATCATGTATTGTATGTGTGGCTTTGACAGTTATAAACCGTTTGACATGAAGACTGCATGATCCATGGGTTGGTTCTAAATTGGAACATGGTCCCTACTTTTTGATGTCACAGCTGTTTATATGGTGGGCTAGTATTCTGTATCCAATAACATAATGCTTTATGGATGAATTTAATGTCACACATAGCAGTGCTATGCCGTAGAGAGCCTCTGGGCTTTCCTTAATTATCTGTTGTATTGCCACACTCTTCAGACCTCTGGTTGGGCAACAGTGCCTGTGCCATGGCCCCATCCCAAATTCTATCACTTCTGACTATGGTGGTAGTCTAAAAAAAATCCTCTTATTAGAAGTTTGACTTGCTTAAAATGTTTTTTTGCCATTAGCGAAATGTAAGAGACAAATACATTTTAAAGATGCATAAAAATGCATTATTTGTGCTCAAAATCCAAGGCAAAGTATTTAAAATAGTTGCTTAAATACTTCATAAAACATTTGTTCCAGCTGTGCTGCCTCTTTTTCTTCAATTATCTTTATTGTTGTGTGTGGGTCTAAATCTGCATTGGCTTATTATATATGTATTGTTTTTTTACAGGCCCATTATTCCATGCTCACAAGAGTATTTTGCATCACACTGATAAGCAGTAATGTGTTTCTGCTTTGCACAGAGTAGGCTTGTGAATTGGACTCATACCTGCAGAACAAATGCAAAATCATTCCATGTGGGGGTTTCGTACCATCCCATACTGAGTCAATAACCTGCCTGCGTTTTATTGAATAAAGGAAATGTTACAATTTTTTTCAGCCTTTTTTAAAGGGTAACTGAGAAGTCCTATTTTAGAAAGGACTCCAGTAGGAAGACATGGTGCTTATAGGAGCAGTGGGGGGATAATAGCCTCTGGGAAGGGACTGTGGCTGTGGGATAGCAGGTATAGTAGGGAGAGATGGTGCCTATAGTAGCAGTGGGATAATAGCCTCTGGGAAGGGACTGTGGCTGTGGGATAGCAGGTATAGTAGGGAGAGATGGTGCCTATAGTAGCAGTGGGGGGCATAATAGCCTCTGGGAAGGGACTGTGGCTGTGGGATAGCAGGTATAGTAGGGAGAGATGGTGCCTTTAGTAGCAGTGGGGGGATAATAGTCTCTGGGAAGGGACTGTGGCTGTGGGATAGCAGGTATAGTAGGGATAGATTGTGCCTATAGTAGCAGTGGGGGAGGATAAATAGCCTTTGGGAAGGGACTGTGGCTGTGGGATAGCAGGTATAGTAGGGAGAGATTGTGCCTATAGTAGCAGTGGGATAATAGCCTTTGGGAAGGGACTGTGGCTGTGGGATAGCAGGTATAGTAGGGAGAGATGGTGCCTCTAGTAGCAGTGGGGGAGGATAATAGCCTTTGGGAAGGGACTGTGGCTGTGGGATAGCAGGTATAGTAGGGAGAGATTGTGCCTATAGTAGCAGTGGGGGGATAATAGCCTCTGGTAAGGGACTGTGCCTCGAAAGGTTGAGAGATGTTAACTAGTTGCATATCTTGTACCAAGGCCATCACAGGATTGTACATCAGTGGTCTTACTAAAGCACTGCCATAGTATACACATACAAACAGCTTTTGATTAACACAGGAATGGATTGCCTTTGAATGAAGAACAGATTCCTGTGCTAATTCTCTTTGGAGTTTTTTCACACTTGCTGAATGAGTCCACTAGAGTTAATGTAAGATGGTTGCTGCTGCAGAATCTCATCACAATCATTCTAGGAACAATATTTATCTGTATTAATACAGAGTTGTTCAGTTTGATCGATATGAGACCTTTCTCGTGATTTTAATCATGATATGGACGTCTCTGAGTGCACTGCAGGGTCCACTTGTGGCTGTACCAGGGCTGGAGATAGACCGTGAATCTATGACAATTGATTGCTTGGGAATTCTGCCCATGGCTTTACTCTTTTGACATCTTTAAAATAACTTCTAGTAGTCTAGTTGGTCTTTTTCATTTTTAAGTAATTTTTTAAAATTATTTCCTATGAGGGTCATTTAACCCTGCAGCCAAAAACACTATTACTCTGTGAAGCTACAATTTTTTTTCTTAATCTTACTTTTACTCTCTGTTCAGGTTCTCTCCTAGTCGTCTTCCAGTCTCTTATTGAAACCAGTGCCGGTTTGCTACGTTAAATTGGGCCCTAGCAACTGCTGAAATTCCAAAATGGAGAGCTTTTAAACAAAAAACTCAATAATTTTAGAAAAAGGGGGAAATTAACCCCCCCCCTTTTTTTACTTAAGCTCAGATGAGCTTATGTAAAACTAAGTTGCAAAAAATAAGTTAATATAATTATTTAGTTTTTCTCAGAGAATTTTGTTGCCTATGGGCACAAACATTGTTGAGTTTCAACTGATTTAGAACCTTTTGATTTTAAAGCCTTCCAATGTTGTGGTATATCCAGTTGTTTTGTCACCTGTTTGGGAGGTAATTTCATACCAATTACAAAAGATTCTGTCTGCCAATACCCTTGAATTGAAAGGAAACCATGATTGACTAGCAGGGACCATTACTCCACCTCCCTCAGGTTCACACATTGAAGGGATTAAGCTTCTTCTCTTCTTTCCAAGGTGGGTGGTGCACCGATTCTCTGGAAAGCAGAGAGACGTCAACTTTCAGAATGCAACACTTCAACACAGAACAAGGTGAGGGAGACGCTGAATGACGGGAGGGCAGCCATACTTGGCCCAGGGTCCTCTTGTTGACGGCCCTAATTTTATTTAGGTTGTTGCCAAAGTTCATTATTAATATAGTTGATATCCACAGGAAAGTGGCTGTTATTCCATGCAGTATATGGTCTCCTCATAGCACAAGTTACATACACCTGTCAGCCGACTCCGTACTTTACAATAACAGCATTTTACTGCAAGAGCTGTGATTTGTCTTTTTTTTTTTTTTATCTTCTGTCCGAGTGTGACAATGTTTGGCAAGATAAAGTCTATATCTGTTTTTACTGCTTATCTTTTTTAGGGTTATCAGGAAAAGTTAACCACATTTTTATTTGTACTATGGGACTGTGACAACTTTGCAGATGTTTAGTTCCAAAGAAATGACTGGCACGTACACTCCAAACACTCCTCTAAAGGACCAGTGACACAAAAGAATTATTAAAATATTTTTGTGTCTGTTGGAAAATTCTGCATCCTTTCTATCAAGTACATTTTTGTTTAATTGAAAATACATGTTTTCAGTTTGTATAGCTTCCTGGCCCAATTATTAAATATTATATCAACAGGGTAGCTGAAGGGCCAGCAGATTTTTTCGTTACTCCTTTGGCACTGCCCTTGGCTCTGTTCATAGTTCATCTTCTGTGATGCAGGGGAGAGGAATTTGGTGCATCCTTGTCTCAACTGATACTGTTCCTGGCCTCTTGATATAAATGATCCTAGATGCCAATTTTATCAGCAAGGCTGCAACTCTAGTGGGCAACACAGACATTTTAGAAATGTAGCAGAAGGTAGTACAGATATGGGACCTGTTATCTGGAATGCTTGGGACCTGTTTTTTCTGGATAAGGGGTCTTTCTGTAATGTGGATCTCCATATTTTAAGTCTTCTAAAAAAATAATTGAAACATTAAATAAACCCAATTGGATTGTTTTGCTTCAATTAGGATAAGGGGTAAAAGGTAAGGGACCCTTTATCCAGAATGCTCAATACCTGGGGGTTTTTTTTTTTGGATAAGGGATCCATATATTCCCCAAAAGTCTGTTTATCTGAACATTAAATAAACCCAACAGCATTGTTTTGCCTTTATTAATGATTATATCTAAGTTGGGTTCAAGTACAAGGTATTGTTTTATTATTACAGAGAAAAGGAAATAATTTTTAATATTTTGAATTATCAAATTACAATGGAATGTATGAAAGATGACCTTCTCATAATTCAGAGATTTCTGGATAAAGGGTTTACGGATAGCAGACCCCTTACCTGTATTGATCAAGAGCACCAATTCTAAGAAGCTATGGGCACTTGAGTAGCGTTGTACTAGTTTGCATTACCTTTAGCTGCCTGTTTCCAATTGTTTTCTTATGGCACTAATAGTGCAGTCAGGATATGTGTATACCTATCCATAGGAACGATGCCTGATTTTTTTGAGCCTTAAGAGCTCAGAAGAGTGCCGAATTTGATGCTTCTTTACCAAAAGAGACACAATGGCATGAGAAAGGAAACACTGGTCAGGCAAGTTGTAACATTCTATTCTGACACATTGTGTGTAACGGAATTGCATGTAAACTTGTAATGAGTAATTTAATTGAGTCAAGTTGGTGAACACAGGACCTTTAAAGTTTTATGTGCGTTCAGGTTCCCTAGTATAACACCCTTGTTTTTATTTGCCTGCTGCTAAAGGGGTAGTTCACCTTTACGTTGACTTTTAGTATGTTATAGAATGGTCATTTCTAATCAACTTTTCAACTGGTCGTCATTATTTATTTTTTTGTATAGCTTTGAAATTAATCTACCTCTTCTTTAAAGAATGTCCTGGCCCTGAGTAGTTTTGTACAGAGCAGACCTGCCATTGTAATGATCCAGGATCCCAGGTATCCCCTGCACAGCCCTGAGTGGGCACATATTCAATATAAAACATTGTTGAAGATTTCTGTTCTTTTGCATATGTATAGTTTGAATCCATGCAGGGGATTTCCTGGGAGCTGGAAACAACATGGCAGAGGCCTGACTTACACTTAAATCACCATGCTATAAAGATACCTCCAACCCGCATAGTTATTCTTCCTTGTAGACAGGTTGCTAGTTTGTGATACTTAAACTGGCTGATGAAAATTCAGATATTGTATGTTTATATTCAACAATCTGCAACTAACATTCAGACATAAATTATAGGATAAAGTCCTAAAAATAGCAAATTGGAGGATGTTCTTAAAACATAAAATAATTGGCTGACTCCAATCGTACTAAAGTGATTTCCTGGAGTTGCATTGTAGGTCAGATACACAAGACGTGCAGATTTTATTGTCATTTTTGAACCTGTCTGATCAACTAAATGACCATGGTACAGAAATTATTGGTACAATAATTCAGAGCCCATGCATGGTGTGAAAATGATATCAGTGCCTGTATGGCCAGCTTAACAACAGTCACAGGAGCCCCTATCTACTGTCTGGAGGACAGATTCTCTTGTCAAACCTTAGGATATTGCTGCTGGTGCTCTGGGTAGCTCCTATTTGGCCTGACTGATACCAGAAAAAAATAGGTTTGTATTTAAGATGCTTCTTAAATGCTTTGCTCATTAAGGGAACTGTCTGCGACATTCTTCCTGACTTGGGTTATGTTCATGGATTAGTCATTAGCATAGCAGGGTTTCTAGGGTTTTATGGCCAAAACTCTTGTTGGGGCCTGTGAAAACCTTATGCAGGAAGACTACAGGGGTAATTTACTTATGAAAGCAGCATGCACTTGGGGTTGTAAATAACCCTTTGCATCTACAACCCAGTGTAGTCCTTGTCTGAAGTGGTTTTCCAGCAGCCTAAATGATATCTGGCCTTTACCAGACATAGCTCTGCTGTGCCTTCAGTGGTTTGGTAACTGTAAACCTTGCCTAAGACCCCTTTCAAATAGCATTGTTATAGCACTGGGAAGATATTTTGGTCTGCTCTTTTATTGACTTATTAATAATCCCATGAGCAGCCAGTAATGATAGAGCTAAGCTAGTGCTGCTTGATAAATGTTTTAATCGTTAGCTCTCTTCTGTTGGTAAAGGCCTTTGTTTGTGTCTGTTATGGAAAGTCATTTACAGACACAGTAACCTGTTTGCTTGTAGTGCAGATTGCTGAGTGCATTTGTGTTTTGTAAAGGGCCGCTAGCATGTGTATAATATAGTCCTGCCATAATGCCCTGCTAAGTGCCTTCCATGTACAAGTTATCAGGCCTTTATTGTGTGATGTGTTGTGGTTGAAATTAAATTGTTTCCAGGGAAACCTTTAAAAGCCATTTTTTTTTCTCTGAACCTGTAGACCTTACGCATTTTAAAAGCTTTGGATTGAGAACTTACTTCTGCCAGCTTTCTGCACCAATGCATACAGATCTTAAAGGAAAAATTACTAACAGGTTGCCTGTATGGCCTTTGCAAAGGGCAGTGTGCCTTATAGTTTCTATACACGGTACAGTTATGATCTTACCCGCAACCATTGGTTTGTTCGTTTTCTGTACTAACGTTTTTAACATTTTTATTCAGGAGCTCTCCAGTTTAGAATTTCAGCCTTTATCTGGTTGCTAGGTTCCAATTTAACCTAGCAACCAGGCAGCAATTTCCAAAAGTTATATGTATAAGGGAGAGCCCAAATGTAAGGATAAGCGATTAAAAGTAACTGACAATAAAATTGTAACCTCACGGAGCAGTTTATTGGCTGCTGGGGTCAGTGATGCCCATTTGAAAACAGTCAGAATAATAGTGCAAAGAAACTACTGAAACTATAAAAAAAACAATGTGAGGCTTATTTATGTTGCCAATAGCAATCAGCCAACAATTCGATTTGATCAGTTTACTACAAGGTGAAAAATGACAGAAAAGAGCTCATGGGTTGCTAATGGCAACTTTAATTTGCAGTTTTGCACCTATGTTTAAAAATTAGCCCCTGATGCATTCAAATGGTTTGCTATTGAAATGCATGAAAAATGCAGCAAGGCCAGTAAGAGTGGATCATCATATTTCATAGACTCCATTTTAATCAAGTTTTTAGAAGTAATTTCCTTTTTTCTCTGTACAGGTATCGGACCCCTTATCCGGAAACACGTTATCCAGAAAGCTCCGAATTACGGAAAGCCCGTCTCCCATAGACTCCATTTTAATCAAATAATTCAGAATTTTAAAACTGATTTCCTTTTTCTCTGTAGTAAGAAAACAGTACCTTGTAATTGATCCCAATTAAGATATAATTAATCCTTATTGGATGCAAAACAATCCTGTTGGGTTTAATTAATGTTTTATTGATTTTTTAGTAGACTTAAGGTATGAAGATCCAAATTACGGAAAGACCCCTTATCCGGAATACCCTTGGTCCCGAGCATTCTGGATAATAGGTCCTATACCTGTACTAATAAAACAGTACCTTGTGCTTGGTCCTAACTGAGATATAGTTAATCCTTATTGGAGACTAAACAATTCTTTTGGGTTTATTAAATGTTTGAATGTTTTTTTTAGTAGACTTAAGGTATGGAGATCCAAATTACAGAAAGATCCTTTATCCGGAAGGTCCCAAACATGCTGGATAACAGGTCCCATAACGGTATTATAATACAGTGCACCCTTATGCGTTGATTTAAAAAAATACACTACAGATATTTACTTTTTCCATTGCTTTATATTTTCTATGTGTTTCCCATTTCCCAGTAGCAGCTCAGCAGGCCTGGTCGCTGAATCTGCAGTTACAATTTGATACATTTGTTTCTGGTTTCAGCCCCTTTGATACATCCTGGCTTGCATTGCTGCATGGCTTTGCCAGGGTATGATGTATACAAATAGTAACAATTACTCTGTTGACTAAAGTTCAGTAGAAATAAGAGGAACTAGGAAATAAAAGATTCTAGGAAACTGGGAGATTCTATGATTTGGGTTCCTCCTAAGGAAGAAAGCAAATTTGAAATATGAAAAAAAAGATGTTTTATAAATGAGAACTGCCTGAAAAGAATAGGGATGCACTCTTGCTATTTTTGGGATTCTGCCAAACCCCAAAGCCTTCACAAAAGATTTGGCCAAATACCAAATTGGAATTTGCATACACAAATTACATAACAATGGGGTTAAAGACAACCACGCTCACAGCTTGTGGTGAAGAATTCTTAACTTTCAATGTTTTGGTTTTGGTTTGGCCAGGCACTTGGATTCGGCCAAATCCTGCTGAAAAAGGCAGAATCCCAAACCAAATCCTGGATTTGTTGCTTCTCTAGAGAAGAAATAGTAGTTTACATATCCTTTACATTGGTGTTTGGCTCTTATGCCATAGACTTGTTTTTTTTGAGTGCTTGATTTGTTTTAGTAAATTTATATTTAGAAAGGATGTGTTTTTAACATTGTATTAATTCCTAGAGTACGTTGCAGAGGTAAACTCATGGCCTTTGCTGGAATCCGAATATCTGTCAATCTGAATATAGCACTAAAACTCATCTGCAGCTGCCAATTCTGTATGTATCCGGTTACATGCGTTGCTAGTGTTGCAGCGTGATATTCTTGGGCCGGCAGGCCTTCATAGGAGATCTGCTACGGGGATCAGGGTTGTCTTTAAATATGAGTTGACTAAAGCTTATACACAAACTGTCATTAATTAGAGTGGAAGAGAAACTTAAGAGAACCCATTATATATAATTTGCTTCCTGTTCTGTAGAACTTGACAGTTGCCCCTGGCCTCATAAGTCTATGGTAAAACTAAGCAGGACATAACAGTAATAGTTTCCTGTTCTCAAAAAGGCTGCTTCCACTCTACTGTTATTAATATCAGGTGGATTTCATACTTCTTAAAGTTAAAAGCTAAAGTCTCATTTTATGTGTGATGCAATATTTTTATTAAAGGGGAACCCCACCCAAATACAACTTGAGTAAACATAATTTCAAGCAATATACATCACTTAAAAAAATATGCAGCCTTTTTGTGATTTTTAATGTAATAATATGGTTTGGAACAGTTACCTTCCCCTGTTCCCCTGTTGATCTATAATGGTAGTCGAATGTCTTCAGCCTGCATCCTCCAAATCCCACAATTCCCTGCACATGTGATGCCAATAAGGAAAGGAACATCACAGTGCAATGCATTGTGGGTTATGTAGTTCCTGCATGCTGTCTGTAAGCTGTGGAGAAGTTGATACAATTTGTAACATCAATGTTTTAGTCCATTCGCCCCTGCCTGGATTTCAAATGATGCAGAAAGATTCCAGCATATAAAAATTGTATTTATTTATACATTTTGAAGGAACAGATTACAGTGATAGGTATATTAGGGGTTTCTGTGTTATGTGGGGCTCTTTCACGAATTTTGGTTTGGAAACTAGAGTTTCTTTTAAGATGAACAAATCTCTCATCTGCTTAAGAATAAAGGTTCCCAGTATGCACTTTTATTTTACTCTTCTATTGTACAGGAAACTGCTCTTGGAGACTTCCTTTTATGGTGCCAGAAAACTCTGTAGGCCTTTTCTCTCCAGTTTCCTGATGAACTGTACTTTTTCAATGTATTTGGCATGATTCATGTTTTTTAAAAATCAATTTTTATGATTTTGTCATGTGGGTGAATGAGCCACTGTATCTCCCACCAAAATAAAATGTCTGGATGTGAGGAAAGGATATTTCTCTGGCAGATCCTAGGGCAACCCGCTACTGTTGTGATCTCTTTTGCAGTCCTGTGTGTGTGGAAAGGGCCGCTTGAACCAACTTATAAAAGAAGGCAAATAGCTTAGGTCTTTCTCTTCAATAGCCCTCAGGCTTAAAGGTGGACTAGTGTTACATATCTAGCACCTGACTGAGTCTACACCATGAAAAAGGATTAAAAAACAGCTCATAAAGGAGGGTTATGGATTGATAAGAAACACCCGGCACTCATTGCTTTTGTTGAACTCTACTAATAAGCAGATGGTGCAGTTGAAGCATTTTCTATAGGGAACTCATTCTTTATCCCAGCAGGATAGAAACACTCCTTTAGTGCACGCGGATTTGAATCATGGTGGCCTTTGTGGTACTCCATTTTCTAATTGTCATTCGCATGTGCTTAGCAATACATTGTTTGGTGACAGCTGGGTCCTCCTTTGCCTTTGTCTTACATATTATAACTTTAATGCTTGCTATAATGACAGAAATACCATAAATATATATACAGGTATGGGACCTGTAATTCAGAATGCTTGGATGTTTTCTGGATAAGGGACCTTTTCGTTACTTGTATCTCCATACTAGTCTACTAAAATCATCTTCAAAATTAAATAAACCCAATAGGACTGTTCTGCCCCCAATAAGGATTAATTATATCTTAGTTGGGATCAAGTACAGGTACTGTTTTATTATTACAGAGAAAAGGGAATCATTTAACCATTAAATAAACCCAATAGGGCTGTTCTGCCCCAATAAGGGGTAATTATATCTTAGTTGGGATCAAGTACAGGTACTGTTTTATTATTACAGAGAAAAGGGAATCATTTAACCATTAAATAAACCCAATAGGGCTGTTCTGCCCCCAATAAGGATTAATTATATCTTAGTTGGGATCAAGTACAAGGTACTGTTTTATTATTACAGAGAAAATAGGAAATCATTTTTTAAAATGGAGTCTATGGGAAATGGCCTTCCCATAATTCAGAGCTTTCTGGATAACAGGTTTCCAGATAAGGCATTCCATACTTAGATTGGTTATACCATTACTAAAATGGTAGAGCTTATAGCCAACAATGTAATGTTACAAACGTCCTCTTAACAAGGACTGGTAGCTGCTTATTAGTTAAATTATAACTAACAGAGAGGAGCCAATTGTTAGAAGACTGATGGAAATTTAAGTCAGATTGTTTTCCATCACAATACTCGACTCTGGGGTAAAATTACCAGCATTTTAGCATCAGGCAAGAATGCATTGTTAGGGTGTAAGCATAGCAGCTTTGTAATTCTGTTTCCTGCATTTAACTTTGATGCAGTTTTTAGTCTTGAGCAAATCCCCAGAGGAAATCCTGTACAGCCCTTGTGTCTAAGGAACGAGAATCCACCTCCTTGCCTCTAAGGATCGTTTCACTAGTAACACATTATCCACATTCTCAATACTGCCTTCAGTTCCTTCCTTGAACTTCCTTGATGTGGACAAAAAGCCTGGGATGCCTATTTTAATGAACCCCCTGAATTATGCTATAGAATAGAATGAGTTATTTGGTGCTAATAGTTCCTGAGCAAGTGTGCACATTTTATTATTATTGTTATTACTAGTATTTACTGTTATTATCCATCAAATGCTCTAATATCTATATGAGTTTGCACACACTCACAACTTTATTGCCATTGCAGTGCTTATGGGTAAACAACTTACAAGTAGTGTGCGTCAGTAATAATCCTAGCGCTTATATTTATTACCATCAGTAGGGTGGGAGTGGTGCACTAAAGGGGTGGTTAACCTTTAAGTTAACCTTTAATATATTGTAGAAATGTTAACATATTATAGAATGTCCTATTCCTACCACGATTGCAGTTGGTCTTCATTGTTTTTTATTCATTGTTTATTGTTTATGCCTACCTCTTTTTACATCTTTTCAGATTTGAAATGTGGGTCAAAAATCTATGTGGGCTAAAAATCTCTTTTTCTGTGATCTTGTAATTTTATTATTGTTACATTTTATTCAGTCCCTGTTCTATTCTTTTTCCAGTCTATTATTTAAACCACTGCCTGGTTGCTAAGTTAAGAAAGACTATTGCAATCAGATAGCTGCTGAAATGACAAACTGGAGAGCTGCCGAACAAAAAAACTAAATAACCGAAAAACCACAAATAAAAAAAATGAAAAAAATTGCAAATTGTGTTAGAATATCATTGTCTACATCATAATAAAGGTTAATATAAAGATGAACATCCCCTTTAAAATATTCACGCTTGTGCTCCATGTCTTTTAGTTCTGGTCAAATTCTTGGTAAAACAGTTTTTGTTGTAGGGCTAATGGGGGCTTTAGATGTTCATTTATTTAAGATCTTGTTAAAATTTAAGAAACAATTATATTCCACATTCATACCTAAATGAAATGACTGAATCTGGGCACCCAACATTCAAGACTGGCATCCTTGCCGATATAGAATACAGGGACCCACCCCAGCACCTGTAAATGGGCATATACTAGATAACTGCCTAACATATGCTCTGCATTTCGTTCCTTTCCCTAGCTACCATTAACAGGGGGTTATCAAGGGATTTAGGGAGAACAGCTGGAGGGCAGACTGAACATTCATTCATTAGACCCAGTGTAATGTTCCGGAAACTCCTGTGCAGGACAGGACGCCATTATTTAATGCCAGAGAACTCATTTCCAGAATCTTATTATAAATGCTGGTCATGGAAATTGTAATATGCCTTGGCCAATTTTTTTTTTCCCCTTACAGCTTTGTCCTTTTTAAGAGCACGCTCATTAATCACTCCATGAATGTCAGCCGCGTGTGTAATTTCACAAACCTCTTCTCCATCCTGTATCCTTTGGAAGCAGGCACTGATTTCAGGGCTATATGCTGGCAGGCTACAAATGTTTGCTGAGGAGTTCAGAGTGAATTTATGCTATAATAAAGAACATTATTAACAATGAGGCCTGCATATGTATAATGGAAGCAACTGAAAATAGAAGCAGCTATTCGCTGCTCATCCTGCATTCCTTCAGGCCTTTGCTACAATGCACAGAGATAGCTAGAGATTGTACAGTGCATGTTAGGCCTTTGTCACAGATAAAGATATATAAATATGTATTTGTGTGTATGTATGTGTGTTTGTGCTGTGTAATGTAATGCACACCGTATTGTAAAATATAAGGAATAACTTACCCCTGTTGTAAAATATAAGGATTTTAAAACTCGCCAAGGGGATCAGGACCATACAAAAGTGACAGGCCACAACTTATGGAAAGTCTCTTATATCCTTATATTATACAATGGGGGTTTATTGTTTACAGGTTTTAATGAATGATGTGACACAAGTGACATCACTAAACAATGTTTTAAAGGATTTATTATGCGGGATATTTATAGCTCTTTTAATAAGGAAGTAACAAAGGAGGTAAATAACCATGTAAAGATGCGGGGCCTCTGGAAGAATGCCTTTTTAAAGGTCATATGGAAATCCAGTGTAGATTGTCCTCCTATTTTACAGCAAGGGGTTGATTATAATTCGTAAAACATAGGTTTCGCAACTTAGGGCACAATTAAGGGCCACTATATCCACACATTTCCCTGAAGAGTTTTGTTGCTAAGTAAGACATATACTGTTTTAGTTTTTTGTACTGAGTACATATACTGTTTTAGTTTTTTGGCATCTCTCTGAACAGTCTTTGACTAAATCTTCAACACAATCTTGTGTATTTACCAGAATTGGGGACCAATGCCTATGCACAGGCTACACAACTATAGACCGTTAGGAGGGAAGAGGAATGTGAGGAGTGCAGTGACATCTAGGAAGTGCTGAATTAGAAGTGAAAGTAATTGCCTGCCCTGCCTCTATGCCTGAGGCACAGACAAGGAGCAGGCAATATATGATTGACAGCTTAGCATTTTAAATACATCTATAACAGGTATTGGGGCTTTATTGAGAATAGGAATTTGCAAAAGCCTTTTATTGCAAAAAGGAGAACTATTGCCTAAATGAAAATTTAATATGAGCTTTATCTTACTGCAATAAGAAACTTTCTGAATATAATCAGTTAAAAATACCATACCATTTATAAACTATTCAAATTATTTCTCACTATCTTTCTCTCAGAATCTCTTTATGCAGAATTTGAGGTCTGATTTTGACAGCTAGGTCTAATACATCTTTTGGAGGGGCTCCCTTATCTAGCAGAGGTATAAGAGCTAACTCACATAACAGAATACATCACAAACAAGATATGCCAAAATAACTGACTCCGGCACAAACAAAATATAACAAAATAACTGACTCTAGCACTAATCCTGCATGTAGAAAGAGAGTATTTCTAGGCCAGGGGTCCCCAACCTTTTTTTTTTTACCAGTCAGCCACAATCAAATATAAAAAGAGTTGGGGAGCAACTGAAGCATAAAATCATTTCCTGGGGGGTGCCAAATATGGGCTGTGATTGGCTATTTTGTAGCCCCTATGTGGACTGGCAGCCTACAGGGGGCTCTGTTTGGCAGCATACCTGTTTTTTTTTTAATGCAACCAAAATTCAACACCAAGCCAGGAATTCAATAAAATAAGCACCTTCTTTGAGGCCACTGGGAGCAAAATCAAGCGGTTGGTGTGCAACATGTTGCTCATGAGCCTCTGGTTGGGGATCACTGTTCTAGGTAAATGGGGCACCTTCTCCAAGGATGTATTAGAACTCATTGTCAATCTAACTCCAACTCCTTAGTCCTGCATGAAGAGAGAATGATGACAGGTTGATAGGGAGATAAATAACTTCATGATTTCAGAAACAGTAAAGAATTTTCAGTTGATTTTATTTAGAAATCAGGCTTCAAACCTCTGGAAAATACCATTGCTAGCATTGCTGCCTTGTAGTGCTGGGATCTTCGGTTTGGATCCTTACAGTGCAGAGTGTAAGCTGTCTGTATGTTCTTTCTGTGGTAAACTCCTTAATGCCAAAAACATACAGGCTCCAGATAAAATTGTGTGAATGTGATAGGGACCTTATATTGTAAGCATCACTGGGGCAGGGGCTGATGTGCATTACGTATAATCTTTGTAAAATGTTGCTGAATATGTCAGTACAATAAATTGTAATATTAAAAAATGATTTTGCTTAAAAGAGAAGGAAATGCATTTTGGCATTTTATTGCCAATAGATTTGCCATATTAGTGCCACCTAGAACAATATATTTATTCTGCAGAAACCATTACCATACCGGAGTAAGGTAGCAGCTGCCATTTTAAGTAGCTTCCTGGGAGGGAGGGGTTCTTAGCATTCTTATGGGAGAGAGGAGCAGGAGAGGGGAGAAAACTGCACAGACTCTAGCTACTAGAATTAAGGATGTTTCTGAGAGAGAAAGTCAGACACTGAAACATCATGTTTATAAAAAAAGAGACAAGAAATCTCGTGTTTCTTTTGATAGAGGAGCATAGAGGAGTGCAGCATTACTGTTAATGCTTATGGCTCTATTTACATAGACCTTTCAGGTAAAGCTTACCTAGTTTTTACCTTTCCTTCTTCTTTAAAGCTGGCCATACATGTTCAGATTTTATTTGTCTGAAAATGAAAATTCCGGTATTGTTGGTACGTTTTAATGCAACAATCTAAAACTAACATTCAGATTAAAACTGTAGTATTAAAATCCTAAAAATGACAAATCTGGCAAACTTTTGGCGATTTAATAATTGCCAGACAACAATCATACAAACATTATGGCCCAGAAATACATTGCAGGTCACCCATGGATGTCATCAGCAGGACATTCACATCGTTGTCTGACAGAATTGTTCTAACGTTGCTGATCGACTAAGCGACCGATCGCCATGGTATGAAAATTGTTTGGACAATAATTTAGAGCCCACACATAGTCCAATAATTGTACAAAACGTTGTTTTCTCCAATTATATTGGTATGTTTACAGCCAGCCTAATACTCTTACTTTGTAGCCTTTTATTTAAGGTTGGATAAGACTTCTTTTTAAATACCTTGTATTCACTAAGTTAGAATGTTTGCAAATGCATGAGCTTTATCAGCAATTTTTTAGAAGCAATTATTCTTTCTTTCTCTCTTTGCCTTTGCTTAACAATTTCTGGATTATTTTTAATTAGCAGGGAGTGATCATTATCATCTGTAACAATCATATACAGCGTATGTATCTTTCAGTGATTTATTTCCCAATATTAAGGCATAATATGGATTCAGCACACGCATTGCACTAATCCCATTGTGTAATTATAATCCTTTCACTTTCTGGAACAGCTTGACCTTTTCTAGTCCTCCTCCTCCTTCTCATTTTTATGACGTGCTACATTTTGCCAAACACTTTAAGGTAGCCTATTTTTCATCTTCGAAACACACATTATAATGAATTATCAGTCCCTGACTTAGAAATCTGGAAATTTGCATGAACTGGTTCTATTTGCATTGCTTTATGTTTTCTTGTTAGTGTATTTAATGCCAGCAGATTGTGTCTAGCTGGGTGGAATTATACCTTGGATGCTAAAATGCAATTAGAGGTAACATACACAAATGAGAGCCTAGTATGTATAATCTGGCCACTGCAGTCCTCCAAAGCAGGGCTGTGCAATTGGAGTCCTGTGGGCCAGATGTGGCCCTCCAAACGATGTTTATGGCCCCCATTTTTTGAGCATAAAATTGCTGTGTGTTACATAGCCCTAAATATGAACATGTCTCTATGGGTTACTTGGCTTACAGCAAACATTGCACCTGTTATTTCATCCCTAAAAGCATGGTATATACTGGAAGCTATTCATTTTCCATACTGTCATTTAAAGCATAAATTAAGCTTAAAGTGATCCTGATATTAAATAATTACTTTTCAAAATATTAATACACAATAAAAGTTGCCTATAGGCCATGTTAATGATTTTTCACTGATAGGTTTTTGTAAGTAATTGTTACTTGAAGTCCCTAAACCTGACTATTTTGCCAACCTGACTGTCCCTTCCCAGCCTGTCAGTTATAGCTTCTAATGCTAACGGCCTCCTGCTGCGCAAATATGGCCGCCCCCTCATAGAGGGACATGGGGGATCTGACAGGTAATGTGAAAGCATTGGGCAAATACTTTAATGGCAAAATTATAAAGTTCAAGCACAGACAATGGTATGATCAGTGTTAAAAAGGTTTCTTTTTTGGTGTCAATATCTCTTTAACTAAAGAAGTAGGGCCGAAATGTTAAACATTATGTTTAACAGCATTCACACCTCTGTGAGTTTCAGATGTCACCTTTCTGAAGAGTTACATAGTGCCATTGTGATTGGATTAGTGGAAGAGTATATATGCTGAGGACTTCCCATACCAGTCAGTTGAACTGAAGAAGCTGCTCGGATGAGTAGTGAAACGTCTTCAATGATTACTAAACAAGTCCAGTTGCTTCAAATTTATTTATACTAGATATACCATGACCTGGATGAATGAAAATCTTCATAGACATTATGTTTTTGTGCTTCTGTACCAGTCCAAGGCCACAACAGCCCTTTAGCAGGGAAGATTGTTGGCCCCAAAGATGCCCCCAGTAGCCCCCATCTTCTTTTCTGCTGATTCACTGCGCATGCTCTGTGCTGCTGTCACCTGAGTTTAGGGACTAGGGTCTTATAAATATATATAAAATTCATGATACAAGGATGCTTAGTGATTTATTCAGTGCAATTAGCAACAGGATTTATTAATTCGCCATGCAGGATCTGCTTATTTGACAGGCCAACCTCATTTTCTCCTTGATAATTTGTGATGACCCCAAAGCTTAGCTTCTTAACAGCTGCTCAGAGCACACTGAGCATGTGCAGTGCCACTGACACTTAAAATCCAAGATGGGGGAGCGCCTGTGACAACTTTGAAGTCCTTGATCATTACTGCTATAGAGATGCTGAATCTTTAGGCTGGTGAAGTAAGTTCAGTATATAAAATTTGGCATTTTTATTTTTAGGGTTGAATATCCTTTAAACCACCTGGGACCCCAGGCCCCAGATAGCTGTTTAAATCCCAAACTGGAAAGCTGCTGAACAAAAAAAGCTAAATAAAAAAGCAAAAAAAGAAAACCAAATGCAAATCACTGTTAGGGGGTTATGCAGAGCTGTCAACTTTAAGGCATTGGTGGGCAGGGAATTGTGCTGAGCAGTCAGAAATTTGGGACTATACCAGGAAGTGAGGTCACACGTAAGTGCAAATGCCGTGTTGAAGCCGAAACATTGCTACCCACGCATGAGCAAATGCTCCAGATGACGTTGCAGCATGCAACAGTTTGGCGGGTACATAGGGGGATTTAAAGAGAAATGGGAGGATGCTATTGGATGACAGGAGACTGGGTAGAGAAGCTAAATTTGGGTAACATGGGGGGGGGGGTTATGTAATAAAAAGCACTAAGTTTGCCCAGGAGCAGTAACCCATATAAACCAATCAGCAGGAAGCATTTACTGGTCACATGTATAAAAGCAATTATCTTACTGGTTGCAATTAGTTACTGCTCCTGTGCAAGCTTAGTGCCTTTTATTACATAACCCAGGGCTTTTATTACATAAGGGGGTTGGTATTTTACTGAGCATTGCTGAGCTGGAACAGCTAGGGCAAGAGAGGACCCCACTCAAACTCTCACAGGGTTACGGAATAAAGCAGAAGGCGAGCGTTAAACAAAGCTTTTGTTCTGTCACTCACATTGTCCCCATGCTGCAACCGATGGCTGGCTTTTGCCAAAACAAACATTTACCTGCAATAGGCTAATGAAATATGTGTGGCCTTTATGGGCAGGCCTGTTTGTGAGCTGTAATGGATGGTTAAACCTCCACATAGAAATCATTCAGCTTTTCCACCAAGAAGCATGTGGGGGAGGCACAAATGGTGTGACTTGCGAGCCAGCTGGCAGTAACCAAAAGCCATCATTGTATCTGTGATGTTCCATTACAGCAAGGTCATTTGGAGCAGTCACTGAGCAGTGCAGCAGAGAGGGTTGTGGGATATCACAGACCCTTTGTTTTTGCTTAATAGGCATGACGTGAGGGCAGCTGACAGTAGAAGCAGGTGGAAAGGCTGGCAAGAATCTCTTGCTCTTACCACCCCCTTCCCAAGAATTGATAGATGCCATAATGCCATAGCAATCGTATGTGAAAAGCCCCTGTTATACATCTTGCCCTTAAATATGTGTGATATCACTGCAGCGCTTTAATCCAAGTGCAATTAAAATGCAAACTCTCACATCTGTTACATATTGATGATCTTACTAATTAGTATCCTGCAGCCTAACACTCCTTCTGCCCCCCCATGCTGACGTGACGCTTCTGGTAGGGGGGTTGAGAATATTTTGGCACATATTGATTAGATTTCTGAAAGTAAGGTGCCCCTTCTTTCAAAAGCATTGTTGAACTTGTTTGGCCAAAAAGCAGTGCCTATGTTTAATCACACCCATTACCAAAATGTTTATATAAATTAAAAAATATATGTATTTCAAAATTGTATTGTTATTATTTATTATTGTATTATTATAGATATTACCATTAAGGAGATCACTTATCAACATTTGTATTTTTTCCTCATGATTCAAATGTTTTTGCACTAAAAATCATACATTTGAAAAATGGTTTTAAAAAATCGAATTTTCCATATTTATTAAGCAATTAAAAAAGATGCATTTATTTTTCTCAACAGATTTGTTATTTTTTCCTTATAGGCTATGGGCATATAAGATGTGACAAGCAAGGCATTAGCCAGGATCCCCAACCTTTTTTACCCATGAGCCGCAGTCAAATGTAAAAAGAGTTGGGGAGCAATACAAGCATGAAAAATGTACCCGGGGTATCAAATAAGAGCTGTGATTGGTTATAAGGTAGCCCCTATGTGGACTGGCAGCCTACAGGAGGCTCTGTTTGGCAGTACATCTGGTTTTTATGCAACCAAAATTTCCTCCAAGCCAGGAATTGCGATCGACGATTGTCTCTTCCGATAACTGCTGGGCAAGTTTCTTTCTCTGTCAACCTGGGTTAACTATGCTCAGACGAGGATCTTGCCTTATTGTATAAGGGTCCATGACAGCAACTCCTTATCTGCCAATCCTTGCTGTGACTTTTGATGAGTTAATGTCAAAGAAATGATAGATTAATTGCTTTACTTAACTGACAACATTTCAACTGGATTTATTGTTTTTACTTTTCTTTTAAAAAGAGGTGATATAAGCCCTTTTATGTAAGCCAATATTAATATAGGATATCATTTTTTTGCAGTCTTAAAAGGCTTCTATGGACTGGTTAATTAATGGGAGCCTGTGTGCTATTTTCTCTTTCCTGTGCAGAAAAAAGTAAACACCATCTGTTTCCCTGCAAACTAGCTGGTTTTATAGTATTAATTAATTGAAGATGGAATAATAAAATAAATTGGAAAGAAAAGATGTAAGAGCTCTGTTTTAAAATGCAGTGCTAAAGGTGCAAGTGCTGGGGTGCTAAAAGGTACAGAACCTGCACTCTGCTGGGGCAAGATGCCAATTGACAGGTTGAAATCCTTTTTTCTATACAATTGTGGATTTGTTGCATTACTTATAGAGATGTGTCATTTGTGTTATACCTGATTAAGGCTAAAAATGACCCAATTATTACCAAGGATATCTGACCTGAAAAGTGGTGTCAAATGCTGAGAAGAAACCGGCGACCCCTCTACACCAGCTTGCTTGCTTTCTTTCTTTCTTTCACCTTTTGTTATTCTGGAATATTACTTCTGTTTGCATATGCACACACAGTGACACAGCTCTATAACTATGTGTGATTTTATGTGTTGCCTAGTGTTAAAGTGGTGATATTTGGGCTATTTTAAAGTGATTTTTTCCTTATACAGCTTTATAACTATGCCCCAAATAGTAAAGACTCTAAAGTCTTTCTTTCTATCCACAGACCAGCCTGTGTAGTTATACGTTGCCTCTGCCCTGTTTGTGCAGTACAGTAATCTGTATTTTCTCTTGTTTTAAGAGAACACTGCTTTGCAATTCAAGTTATTTTATGTTTCCCTGTAGTGCTTTTCCTGCAGTGTAGGAAATAAATCAATTCACAACCAGGATAGCAGGCTCACTAAAATGCAGTGACATGCAGAGCTTGCTGACACCTCATAAGAAGCTCAAAATAAATATCACTAGAATGAGATATATTCTGTCATGCACATTAAAGAAACACAGTCATCCCTGTGATAAAAAACCAATGGTCTCTATCAGGCACAGCAGCATTGTACATTTTTTATTGATCAGCCTGCAGAAGTGCTGAAAGTGGTGGCCATAGTTGAAATCTTGACTATGCAGTGGGATAAACATCTTGGATAAAGCCAAGCAGAAAGATAAAGGGATGCTGTTAGGGTTGCCTCCTTTCCCCCTGCCGAAAGCC
The DNA here is from genome assembly GCF_000004195.4 of Xenopus tropicalis. Lineage (NCBI taxonomy): Eukaryota > Metazoa > Chordata > Amphibia > Anura > Pipidae > Xenopus > Xenopus tropicalis. The sequence goes on along the minus strand of NC_030678.2, from coordinate 152,601,531 downwards.
GGGCAGGGTTGGACAGTGACGCCATGGGGGCAGAGCTGTGACGTCACAAAGGGCTATGATGTGGTAATCGGCTAATTGTGTGTCAGTCTAGGAAAGTCCTACCCGGTTTTCTAAATTAGGAAAACGGGCAGGCAGTTTTTGCCCGGGCATCCCTTCTGAAAACCAGGCTGTCCGGCCAAAACCGGACTGGTGGCAACCCTAGATGACGCATGTCACATTTAGAAACAAAGGGCCACTATGCCTTTATCTACCCTATGCTACACTGACCATTTTATTTTTCCCTCTTGCCTTCCTGTAGCCTGTTGGCACAGAAAGTCCATAAACACTGGGCTAATTTGCACCTGGGCACTAACCCCTAGCAGCCAATCAGATTCTTGCTTTCATTTCTCCTGCAGCTGACTGAAAAAAATCTTATTATTGATTGGCTGCTGTGGGTTACTGCCCAGATGGGAATTTCCAAGTGCTGATAAATGAACCTCAAATGTGTCATGAGGTGACAGATTGCACAGGACCCGTGGCTTCAAACTGAAATACTAATACCAGCAGTAGGCTATGGAAAGTTGTGGGCCAGTCTTCCTTCTGCCAGCCTCCCCACTGCTGAATGTTGTGCTAATGGTTAAAATCCTGGCTGATATTAATGTGCTGTTAAAATCTTATCTGCCCATGTGTACAGCATGAAGGGCCATGCATGGGAGCCTATAGTTCTGTTGTAAGCACCAAGAGCATGAATGATAAGAACAGTTGGAAGAGATGAGGAGCCACAGCCCTTATTCACTTCCTGCTGTTCTGAGCGCTCAGCCTGTTTGAGCTAACATACAGAACAATAGGCTGCCATGCAGTGTATTGCACCTTGTACTGTATCTTTCTGTTCAGCCCTTGGGCTAGTGCCACGCGGGACTCATCTGGAAAGCACAGGCCGAGAATCAGCCCCTACGCTGGCACCAGCCTCCTATCTGGTCTGCACCCGCAACTTGACCACAACTAAGATATAATTAATCCTTATTGGAGGCAAAACAATTCTATAGGGTTTATTTATTGGTTAAATGATTTTTAGCAGACTTAAGGTATGGATATCCAAATTATGAAAAGTTCACTTATACAGAAAACCCCATGTTCCAAACATTCTGGATAACAGGCCCCATTCCTGTACTTATTGTTTAGTAGTTCTCCTTCAAGCTAAATTCTATGCTATTTATTTTTATAATCACTTTGTGGATAGTCTGTCTTTGAACTAATTTTCGGAAGCCTTTCCCAGAACTGGGCCTGATTTTCTAGGTAAAGGTTTGACAAATGATCTATTGTGCAGTATTAGTGGCCCCTGCCAATTCCTCTTTTCTTTTAATTATACAAACCACATACCCAGCTTCTCTTCCTTATTGCAGCACCTGATTGTAGCTTCCTTTCAGTGACTTGCATTAGGGTATAGTCTCTGGCACATAGCTATAAAGCCACACGTTTACATATTAAAAACACTGCTAATCTGCCCTTTATTTCTGTTTCCTCCTTCTCCTAGTCACCTCAGATGACTTTATTGCCTGCTGAGTTTAAATTTGTAGTCTCTGCCATTAGATTATGCTAATGTTCTCTAAGGAACCCCTTAAGATTTCTCTGCTGTTGATGTATGTATAACTTTATTTATAAAGTGCTACTGGGATACAGTTATAATATATATAGGCAGGGAAAATACAGAAATCTATTGTGCCCACCTGTCATTTCCTTTTATTTAAACCATATCTCTGTTGGCACATGTAGTAAGGAAGGTCTGTCTACTGGCCTGACATACATGCCCAGATGGAAATTGGCCAAAATGCCCAACTGGACCTTTATCTGGGTTTAGAGATGAAATAAGCATAGTGGGAGGTATGTGGAGAAAGAGGATTTTTTGGCAGGTTCTGTATATATGCATAAACCATTCACTGAACCATCATATCCTGAATAGAGAAATGTAATATAAGTAAAAGAATAACGAATATAATAAAGAATATAACCAGTTAACAATTCTGTAATGTTTCTGAAATAAACAAATTCCTCTTCACTTTTGAGTTATTCTCTATATATTTTGAAAGACAGCTTCAATATACTATCTAGGCAATGGGAGCAGCCGTAAATGATGATGAATTAGTGCTAAGTGGCCAGTAAAAAAATTGACACTGACACAAATCCTGCATGTAGAGAGATTGCCGAAAGGGGGATTGTGAAGAGCAGCTTCATTATTTCAGAAACAAAACATCACTTTTTAATTGATATTTAGAAAGCTCTACCTATTTCCACGAGATGAAGATTATATCAAATGACACTCTTCACCATATTTCTCCTTTAAATATAACCACTTTATAACATGTATGGATGCCAAGAAGTTGTAAAGTGTAGTGATACTACAGACTTCATGTTGGGAGAAGGCTGATTATACCACTGAAAATAACTCCTAATAACAGTACAGTTTGTGCTGTGGGCAAGATTTTGCTGTGTTCACTATACCAAAGTCTGATCAGAGATAATTAGATGTCAGAAACTATTATAACTATGCTGTAAGTGAAGGAAAGCCACTGAGATATGTAGTAGGAAAGGTTAGGAAAGGATTTAGCATGGAATAATGTAAGGTAAAATTAGTTGTTTTTAGATTTTAGGGATCCATTTAAGAAAGCTGTTCAGCGCCCATGGCTCATAGGCTAATGTCCCACAGAGTGAGTTAGTCGCCCACAATAGATCTCTGCTACCGTGGGCGAGTAACCGTTCCAAAATGCCTTTTCACTGGCAACAATAGAAGTTGCTGATGGAATGGCCTAGGCATCACTTTGTCTTTCGGAAGTCACGCGAATTAGCCTGCAGGAGGAAACTTTATGCGACATCAGAAAGCCAAAGCAATGCATAGGCCTTTCCACTGCGACCCCTATTGCAGCCGGTGGAATGGCATTTCAAAGTGGTTAGTTGTCCTCGATAGCAGAGGTCTATAGTGGTCGACTAACTCACTCCATAGGACATAAGACTTAAAGGGAACCCAAGGCTTGTATCTTTAATCTCTTTTTTTCACAGAAAAGTAGGGCAGCATACCGCATGGAGCATTCTTTCTCTTTGCATTTGTATATTTGGAAGTAGCCATATGTCTCCTGTGCCCGGTATATCTGATGCTGAAAGTAGCATAACTGCTTTAAAACACATTTCACAATTGTTCTGCTTTATTTTAATTGCAGCTATGCATTCACTTTATTGTAGCTTAAATTATACACACCTCAAAGCAATGACTCAATATAAAGACACTGGTACCACTGAAGGAAAGCGCTTAGACTGGGGGGTTCATTCCATCTTAATGATATTCCTTTCTATTCTGATTGAAAAGAAACCACTTCAACATTTTGAATTGGGACTCCATCAAACCCATAGTGTCCCACAAGCATCTGTGTGTAAGGGTGTCAAAATGATCCCAGTTGCTAGCTTTTCACTGTCTGCATCTCTAGTTGTCTGTGTTCTGTGCTAATATTTGAAACTATGGCTTCCACAGCCGCCCCTATCATAATACATAAATCACATTCATGGCAGCAGTGTTCTGGCCCATTTAGATCGTCCCATACACTTATTTTACTTAGTGCTAGTCTGGGCCCTGATTGCTTCCCCTCATTCCCAGGTAGCTAGTGTTACCTGCAATTAGTTCTTAGACTTTGCCATTAGCTCATATTGCAGTTTGTTCCTTCCCTATTGTGTTCTAATACCTTTTAACTGTCTAACCAGAGCTTTTCAACTTTTCCCATGTGGTAGGCTGATTATCCAATATACTGCCTGTCTCAGGGGCTGATAATATGTTACCATACATAAGTCAGTGAAGCCCTTGGCAAGAAAATTTCACATTTGTCCTATGAGCCCATGTTGGGAAGCTTTTTGAGATAAACATTAAATGATTGGGGGACAGATTCCAAAGTAAGCTTCTTTTGTAATACTGCAGTTTTTTTTTTTGCAGAATAACCACTTTCTGAGTGATAAGACATTATTTTCTTGAGGATCACCCTCTCTAGGTGGCAATGCATTTTAGTTAGTAAAAATACATTGAATTGGTACCATATTGGTTAAAAAAAAATAGCCACCTCCCTGACCCACATCTGATCTGATTGACATTCCCTAGCACAGTTTTAAAGGAGAGTACGGTCTGAACTGAGACCTTATTCAACTTATAACTAATGACCTATTTCCTTTGTGATTTACTTATTTGGTCTGTCAGGTTGTAGACTTAAGGTGGCCACACACGTGGCAATCTGACGATCTTGATGGTCGCACGAAACATCGTCAGATCCGCCACACACCATTCAGGGCTGAAACAGCAGATAAGGAGGTAGAAACAATAGGATTTCTACCTCAGCCCTGATGGCAGATTTTGGTCAGGCGCCTTCTATGGCGCCCGATCAAAATTTTTTAACCGGTCCGATCGGTGAGTCGACCGATATCAGCAGCTTCCTGCGATATCGGTCGACTCGCCGACATGCCATACAAGCACCGAATATCGTACGAAACGAGGTTTCGTACGATATTATCGGTGCGTGTATGGCCAGCTTAAGGGTGAAGACACACAGAGCTACTAGTAGCAGCTATTTCTTCATGGCTACTTATCTCTCTAGGCTTTGCTATAACACCTAGAGACAATTATCAGTAAATGATCAGCATTGTCTATTTTAGTAGCTGTGACAAGTAGCTGCTACTAGTAGCTCCATATGTCTTCACCCCAAGGGAGACATTGCAGGGAAAGTAATTTAGAGCGATATGGCTTGCGTGCAAGGTGGGCTTCTTATATTCCACACCTAGTAATTGGCTGTCTGCAAATCAATTATACACATAATAAAGGTTGCCATACACCCTAAGATTCTTAGCGACGTCACCAAGCGAGTGGATCTTTTCCCGATATCCCCACCTTCGGGTGGGCAATATTGCGCTAATTTGTCATTTGGCCCTGGGGCCAAATGATCGAATTAGAGTGGCGGGTGTAGGCACTAGTTGGTGAATTAGAGTGGCAGGTATATGCACTCGTTAGTAGAGCTGCAGAGTGCCATTGAGTCCTATAGAAGTCAGAAATGTTACAGCAGCATGTTAGTGCATACATGGGGTGGGTTTTGGTGCAAAAATACATAGGTTACCATTTCTGCACTGAAATTGCCCCTGTGCGTGCTGACAGGCCAGTGCAGTGCACAAATAAGATGTGGCGGCCAAGAGGAGATCAGCCTTTTCTATATACACCATTGGAGAAAATGCTGTATGCGCCTCAGGCATAAGAAAATAATAGTATTGTCATGAAAGTTATTAATGTTTCAGTGCTGCTAAATTGACAAGGCTTTGTCGGGGGGGATAAATTAATTTGAAAGGCAAATGTGAGCAAAATGTAAACCTTGTTTTAAAAAGATGCTTTAAAAATTGCCGAAACTCTCATCGAGGTGTGAGGGCTCATCATTCTAGGTAGCTGCAACAGTATGAAGATCATTTCTGAAGGCAGTAATTAGGCATTGTGTATTGCAAATGAGCTCTCCTATTGTTTAACTGCACTTTAAGTATGGATGCCTCGCT